>NW_006922360.1:814332-821566 GCF_000298275.1 Orycteropus afer afer
AACAACAACAACAACAATCCTGCACACCAGTGTGTTCACTGCAGCAGTTTTCACAGTACCCAAAAGGTGAAAACAACCAAAATGTTCATCAACAGATGAATAGATTTTAATAAAAGTGTATATATGTTAAGTCGTCTCCAACTCATAGCAACCTGATGCACAGCATAACAAAACACTGTCCAGCCCTGTGTCAGCCTCACAATCCTTGCTATACTTGAGCCCATCATTATAGCCACTGTGTCAATCCACCTTGTTCAGGGCCTTTCCCCTTTTTGTTGGCCCTTTACCAAGCATGATATCCTTCTCCAGAGAACAGTCCCTTCTGACAACATGACCAAAGTAGGTGAGACAAAGCCTGGCCATTCTCACTTCCAAGGAACATTCTGGCTTCACTTCCTCCAGGACAGATTTGTTAGTTCATCTGGCAGTCCATGGTACTTTCAGTATTCTTCACCAACACCACAAATCAAAAGCCTTGACTCTTCTTTGGACTACCATATTCATTGGCCAGCTCTCACATGCATATGAGACAATTGAAAATGCTATGGCTTAGGTTGGGCACACCTTAGCCTTCAGGGAGAAATTTTTGCTCTTCAGCACTTGAAGGAGGTCTTTTGAAGCAGATTTACCCAGAGCAATATGTCATCTGATGTCTTGGCTGCTGCTTTCATTGGTGTTGATTGTAGAACCAAGTAATATGAAGTCCTTGACAACTTCAGTCTTTTCTCCATTTATCATGATGCTGCTTATTGGTCTAGTAATGAGGATTTTTGTTTTCTTTATATTGCGGTGTAGTCCATCCTGCAGACTGTAGTCTTCAATCTTCATCAGTAAGTGCTTCGAGTCATCCTCATTTTCAAAAAGCAAAATTGTGTCATCTGTATATCACAGGTTGTTAATGAGTCTTCCTCCAATCCTAATGCCACGTTCTTCTTCATATAGCCCAGCTTCTCATTATTTGCTCAGCATATAGATTGAATAAGTATGATGAAAGGATACAACCCTGACGCACTCTCTTCTTGACTTTAAACCATGCAGTGTCCCCTTGTTCTGTTTGAATGACAGCCTCCCGGTCTATGTACAGGTTCCTCATGAGCACAGTTAAGTGTTGCGAAATTCCCATTCTTCTCAATGTTATCCATAATTGTTTATGATCCACACAATTGAATGCTTTGGCATAGTCAATAAAACACAAGTAAACATGTTTCTGGTATTCTTTACTTTGAGCCAAGTTGCCTCTGACATCAGTAATGATATCCCTCATTCCATGACCTCTTCTGAATCCAGGCTGAATTTCTGGAAGTTCTCTGTCAATATTCTGCTGCAACTGTTTTTGAATTATCTTCAGTAAGATTTTATTTGCATGTGATATTAATGATATTGTTCCATAATTTCCACATTCTGTGGGGTCACTTTTCTTTGTAATGTTTACAAATATGGATCTCTTCCAGTAGTTAGCCAAGTAGCTGTCTTCCAAATATCTTAGCATAGCTGAGTGAGTGCCTCTAGCACAGCATCCATTTGTTGAAACATCTCAATTGGTGTTCCATCAGTTCCTGGTGCCTTGTTCTTCACCAAGTCCTTCAGTGCAACTTTGATATCTTCCTTCAATAGCATTAGTTCTTGATCAAGTGCCACCTATTGAAATGGATGAACATCAAACAATTATCTTTGGCGCAGTAACTCTGTATTCCTTCTATCTTCTTTTGATGTTTTCTGCATCATTCAATATATTGCCCACAGAATCTTTCAATATTATAACTCGAGGCTTAAATTTTTCTTTAGTTCTTTCAGCTTGAGTAATGCTGAACATGTTCTTTCCTTTTGATATTCTAACTCCAGGTCTTTGCACATTTTATTATAATAATTGACTTTGTCTCTTCGAGCTGCTCTTTGAAATCTTCTGTTCAGCTCTTTTATCTTGTTATTTCTTCCATTTGCTTTAGCTACTCTCTATTCAAGGACAAGTATCAGAGTCTCTTCTGACACCCATTTTGATCTTTTCTTTCTTTCCTGTCCTTTTAATGACCTTTTTCTTTCTTCATGGATGATGTTCTTGATGTCGTCCCACAATTCCTATTGTTTTCAGTCATAGGTGTTCAGTGAATCAAATGTATTCTTTAAATGGTCTCTAAATTCAGGAGGGATATAATCAAGGTCATACTTTGGTTCTAGTGGACTTCTTTTAATTGTCTTCAGCTCCAATCTGAACTTGCATAAGAGCAGTTGATGGTGTGTTCCACAATCAGCTCCTGGCCTTGTTTTAGCTGAAGATATTAAGCTTCTCCATTACCTCTTGCCACAGATGTAATCAACCTGATTCCTGTGTACTCCAACTGGCAAAGTCCATGTGCAGTCCATTCGTGTTGTTGAAAAAGGTATTTGCAATGAATAACTCGTTGGTCTTGCAAAATTCTATCACACGATCTCCAGTGTTATTTCTATCACCAAGACCATATTTTCCAACTACTGCTGATTCGTCTTTGTTTCCAACTTTTACATACATACAGAATGGAATATTATCTAGCCATAAAGAGAAACCAAGTCCTGATACATGTGACAATATGGATGAACTTTGAAAAATCATCATACCGAGTGAAATAAGTCAGATGCAAAAGGACAAACTGTATGGTCTCACTTAAATGAAATAAGCAAATATATTGAAACCAAATATTACTACTGATTACCAGGGATGAGAGTTGGGAGAAGGAGTTTTTTTAGGAGGCATTGAATTTATGTTAACAGAGGAAGAACAACTCACAAGAGGAAGGCGCGTATGGTTGCACAAGTTGAAATTGTTGAGTTGGCGTATGTGTTGTTACATGTATTTCACCACAATAACAACAACAACAACAATGCTGTGCTATTATGAAACTTACCTAGACTCTGTTAGCTTTGGGATAATCAACTATTGCCAAGGGGAAGAAAAAACACACCCAAGAGTGCACTCATTCTCAGATACTGAAAACTCACTGCCTTTCCCTGTGCTGTTGAGATGACCCGTAGAGCATCAAGATGTAATCATGGCTTTAGAGTTATAAAACGCTATCAAAACAACTTCATTTTCAGATTTGGAAATGGTAGTCCCTGAAATCAGGAACTCTGGCTCATCCACCTTTCATTAAGACTGAAGAGCCAACCGAAACAGACTTCAGCATTAAAGGCTTTTCACTTAACTAAAAAAAAAGTCCAAAGGTAAAGCTGATTTTAAAGTGTGGCTTGATGCAGGTGTTCACCTGTGTTACCAGAACATGGCCTCCTTTTTCCCTCCTACCCGGCACTGCCTTTGCTCTCTTGGCTTTCATCTCTGACTCTATGTGAAAACAAGTAGTTACAACCCCAGTTCCTCCCAACACCATGTCCAGAATACAGAGGATTCCTATCCCACACCTCTCTCCAAAACCCTAGCATTATTTTAGATGTATCTCTTGTTGATCACTTACATATTCTGAACTCATCTCAGTGCCAGACAGCAGAAATGCTGTTGTCTTAGACCTGCATGACAAGATACATCCTTCATTACATATGCATAGATTTCCATCCAGTCCACACAGGCATGGATTCCCAAAATGATCCTTGGGGATTTATTACTGAAAGAAAGAGCAAGAAATGTTAGTGAAACAAATACCTGATTAGTCTTATTTCTGTACCTACTTCATCTTATCTAAGGAGAGTCAATTTCTTTGACTTTCAGTTTCCTAATCTGTAAACTGCATAAATCATCTCACACACTCCAGCTACATTATGGGGCAGATTTGAAGATCAGAAGAGAATGATATCAAAGTTTTCTATAGTGTGTAAAAGTATATTTACATGAAAGAAAAACACAAGATTTGAATGTGCACACAGCTCTGTTATAAATGTGGGAATTTTGACAAAATGTTTGATATTGTAAACAAGCCAATCACCTTGTCTCTATAGTTATACCTACAGATGAATATATTACCTTTATTTAAGGGTAACACACTTGGGGAACCTGTGAGACTTTAAATAGGAAAATCCTGAGAATACCATAGGAGCTCTTGTGACATAGTGGCTAAGGCATTTGACTGTTAACCAGAAGGCTGGTGGTTCAAATCCACCAGCCACTCCTGGGAAGCAAGCTTGGGCAATCCTTCCATAGTGATACTGCCTCCGGAAACCCAAGGAGGGGTCTCTATGAGTCAGATCCGACTCAACAGCAGTGCCTTTCATTTGGTAAGAATACTAAACATTCTCTCAGGGAACAACTCCTAATAATAAATAGAACCTACTTCAGAGGGAATTTATCTGTTTGTGGGAGATGGGAGAAGTCAGTCCTAAAGGAGAGATTAGAGTAACAGGAAGTAGTCTTCCAGGCAACAGAGGGTTTGTTGGTTGGTTGGTTTGCATTTTCCTTCTCCAAATCAGAGTGGTCTATAAACCTCTCACCACCTCAACATAGCACAAAGTGTTCACAAACAATGTAGGCAAAAGGTATCATACAGAGCATCTTCCCACTCTGTCACTTTTTTTATTGTTTAGATTTGTGAAATAGCAAGTGGGAATAGGAAGAACTGAAGCAATAAATATACAGTTGTTGAATTTAAATCACTGGGGAAGAGTTGAATTCTAACCAACTGAAGTTGCTCTGAATTGAAGAAAAACATTCTGACACTGAGAAGCAATTAATCTAGGTTGTTGTCAAGTGCCATTGAGTCAGCTCCAACTCATAGCAATCCTGTGTACAACACTGTCAGGTCATGCACCATCCTCACAATCCTTGTTATATTTGAGCCCATCGTTGCAGCCACTGTATCAATCCATCTTTTTGAGTGTATTCCCCCTTTTCACTGACCCTCTACTTTACCATGTATGATATCCTTCACCAGGGAATGGTCCCTCCTGACAACATGACCAAAGTAGGTCAGACGAAATCTGGCCATTCTCACTTCCAAGGAGCATTCCGGCTGCACTTCTTCTGGGACAGATTTGTTTGTTCTGGAAATCCATGATATTTTCAGTATTCTTTACTAACACCATAATTCAAAGGCATCAAATCTTCTTCAGTCTTCCTTATTCATTGTCCAGGTTTCACATGCACATAAAGTGTAAAAAGACTGTGGCTTGGGTTAGACGCACCTTAGTCTTCAAAGTGAAGTCTTTGCTCCTTAACACTTTAAAGAGGTCTTTTGCAGCAGATTTTCCCAGTGCATTATGATGTCTGATTTCTTGACTGCTGCTTCCATGGGCTTTGATTATGGATCCAAGTAAAATGAAATCCCTGACAACTTCAATCTTTTATCCATTTATTGTGATGTTCTTAATGGTCCAGTTATAAGGATTTTCATTTTCTTTATTTTGAGGTGTAATCCATACTGAAGACTGTAGTCTTTGATTTTCATCATTAAGTTCTTCAAGTCATATTCATTTTCAGCAAGCAAAGTTGGGTAATCTACATATCACAGGTTGTTAATGAGTCTTTGTCCAATCCTAATGCTGCATTCTTCTTCATATAGTCCAGCTTCCCAGATCATTTGCTCAGCATACAGATTGAATGAGTATTGTGAGAGGATATAACCTTGATGCACACCCTAACAGATTTTAAACCATGCAGTATCTCCTTGTGCTATTTGAACAACAGCCTCTTAGTCTGTGTACAGGTTATTCAAGAGCACAATTAAATGTTCTGGAATTCCCATATCTGTAATGTTATCCATAATTCATTATGACCCACGTAGTCAAATGCCCTTGCATAGTCAATAAAACACAGGTAAACATCTTCCTGGTATTCTTTCCTTTCAGCCAAGATTCACCTCACATAAGCAATGGTATCCCTCATTTCACAGCCTAGTCTGAATCTAGCCTGAATTTTTGGAAGTTCTCTGTCAATATACTGCTGCAACAATTTTTGAATTATCTTCAGCAAAATTTTACTTGCATGTGACATTAATGATATTTTTCAATAATTTCCACATTCTGTGGGATCACCTTTCTTTGGAATGGGTACAAATATCGATCTCTTCCAGTCAGTTGGCCAGGTTGCTGGCTTACAAATTTATTGGCATAAGTGAGTAAACACCTCCAGCACTGCATTCGTTCATTGAAACATCTCAGTGAGTATTCCTTCAATTCCTGCAGCCTTATTTTTCACCAATTCCGTCAGTGAATCTTGGGCTTCCTCCATCAATACTGTTGGTTCTTAATTATATGCAACCTCCTGAAATAGTTGAACATTGACCAATTATTTTTGGTACAGTGACTGTTTTCCTTACATCTTCTTTTGGTGCTTCCTGCATCATTCAATATTTTGCCTACAGAATCCTTCAATATTGCTATTCAAGGCTTGAATTTTTTCTTCACTTCTTTCAGCTTGAAAAATGCCAAGTGTGTTCTGCCTTTTTGGTTTTCTAATTCCAGATCTTTGCACACTTCATTATAATACTTTACTTTGTGTTCTTGAGCTGCCCTTTGAAATCTTCTGTTCAACTCCTTTCGTTCATCATTTCTTCCATTTGCTTTAGCTACTCTCCATTCAAGAGCAAGTGTCAGAGTCTCTTCTCACATCCATTTTGGTCTTTTCTTCCTTTTATGCCTTTCAATGACCATTTTCTTTCTTCAAGTATGATGTTCTTGATGTAATCCAACAACTCATCTCGTTTTCAGTCACTGGTGTTTAATGTGTCAAATCTATTCTTCAGATGTTCTCTAAATTCAGGTGGCATATACTCACGGTCATATTTTGGCTCTGATGGACTTTTTTAAGTTTTTCCATCTTCAACATAAATTATTTATGAGCAGTTGATGGTCTGTTCCACAGTTAGCTCCTGGCCTTGTTTTGAGTGAAGATACTGGGTTTCTCCATCGTCTCTTTCCACAGATGTAGTCTATCTGATTCTTGTGTATTCCATCTTGTAATGCCAAAATGTATGTGGTTGTTGTTGTTAGATGCCATCGAGTTGTCTCCCACTCATAGCAATCCTAGCCAAACAAAATACCACCCGGCCCTGAGCCAGTTCCAGGATTCTTGCTATACTTGAGACCATCACCACTGCCACCATGTCAATCCATCTAGTTGAAAGCCTTCCCCTCTTTTGTCGACCTACCACCTTACCAAGCATGACATCCTTCTCCAGGGAATGGTCCCTTCTGACAACATGACCAAAGTAGGTGAGAAGAAGTCTGCTCATTCTTGCCTCCAAGGAGCATTCTTGCTGCACTTCCTCCAGGACAGACCTGTTAGTTCTTTTAGCAGTTCATGGTACTTTCCACATTC
>NW_006922360.1:822056-823775 GCF_000298275.1 Orycteropus afer afer
AGCAAGGAAAGTTGTGTCATCAGCATATTGAAGGTTATTAATGATTCTTCCTCCAATCCTAATGCCATGTTCTTCTTCATATAGTCCAGCTTCTCAGATTATTTGCTCAGCATACAGATCGAATAAGTATGATGAAAGGATACAACCCTGATGCACTCCCTTCTTGATTTTATACCATGTAGTTTTCCCTTTTTCAGTTTGAACAACAGCCTATGTACAGGTTCCTCATGAGTATAATTAAGTGTTCTGGAATTCCCATTCTTCTCAATGTTATCCAGAATTCGTTATGATCCACACAATCAAATGCTTTGGTGTAGTCAATAAAACACAAGTAAATATCTTTCTGGTATTCTTTGCTTTGAACCAAGGTCCATCTGACATCAGCAATGATATCCCTTGTTCCACATCCTCTTCTGAATCCAGCTTGCATTCCTGGAAGTTCTCTGTCAATATATTGTTGCAACAATTTTTAATTATCTTCAATAAGATTTTACTTGTGTGTGATATTAATGATATTGTTCGATAATTTCCATATTCTGTGGGATCACCTTTCTTTGGAAGGGGTACAAATATGGATCTCTTCCAGTCAGTTGGCCAGGCAGCTATCTTCTAAATCTCTTGGCATAACCGACTGAGTGCCTCCAGCGAGGCATCAATTTGTTGAAACATTTCAATGGATATTTCGTCAATTCCTGGAGCCTTGTTCTTTGCTAATTCTTTCTGTGAAGCTTTGACTTTTTCCTTCAATACCATTGGTTCTTGAACATATGCCACCTCCTGAAATGGATGAATATCGACCTGTTCTTTTTGGTACAGTGACTCTGTGTATTCCTTTCATCTTCTTTTGATGCTTCCTGCATCATTCAATATTTTGCCCTTAGAATCTTTCAATATTGCAACTTGAGGCTTAAAGTTTTTCCTCAGTTCTTTCAGCTTGAGAAATGTCAAGCATGTTCTTCCCTTTTGGTTTTCTAACTCCAGGTCTTTGGATATTTCATTGTGGTAATTGTCTGCTCAAGCTACTCTTTGAAATCTTCTGTTCAGCTCTTTATCTTGTCATTTCTTCCATTTGCTTTAGCTACTCTTGGCTCAAGGACAAGCTTCAGAGTCTCTTCTGACATCCATTTTGGTCTTTCTTTCTTTCTTGTATTTTTAATGACCTCTTGCTTTCTTTGTGGATGATGCTCCTGTGTCATCCCACAATTCTTCTGGTTTTTGGTCACTGGTGTTCAATGCATCAAATCTATTCTTTAGATGGTCTCTAAATTCAGGAAGGATATATTCAAGGTTATATTTTGGCTCTTGGGAACTTGTTTTAATTGGAAAGGAAGGGAGCAGGAGAGGCTGGGGACCTCGAGAGCAACAGGATATCCAAGTAAAAAGGGGTGGGAGGCAAGACTAGGCCCCAAGCCCCCTAGAGCCAGCAAAGAGAGGGAGCAGGAAAGGCCAGGGACCTCCAGAGCAGCAGGATATCCAGGTAAAAAGAGGTGGGAAGCAAGGCTAGACCCCAAGCACCCTAGAGCCGGGAAAGGGACATAGTGGTCAGGGATCACAAAGTGGCCGGTTCCAGGTAGGAATTAGGTAAGGGGAGGGCACAGAGGTTTCCAACAACCAAGGGAGACAAACTTGTCTGTCAGTTTGTCATGCTGCGGGGCTTGTACATTGCTGTGAGGTTTGAGGCGGTGCCACTGGTGTTTCAAACACCAGCAGAGTTGCATA
>NW_006922360.1:827275-828070 GCF_000298275.1 Orycteropus afer afer
TAGTGGCTGGTGGGTTTGAACTAGCAGCCTTCTGGTTATCAGTCAAGTGTTTTATTGTTATTCACAAGGTTTTCACTGGCCAATTTTTTCAGAAGTAGATGTCCCCACCTTCCTCCCTAACTGTCTTAGTCTGGAAGCTCCACTGAAACCTGTCCACCATGGATAACCCTGCTGGTATTTGAAATATCAGTGGCATAGCCTCCAGCCTCACAGCAACACACAAGCCACCACAATATGACAAACTGACAGATGAGTTGTGGGATTAGTCCAAGAGAGGATACAAATCAACATGGAAGCAGAAGGACAAAAATACCAAAAAGACAAAGGAAAACCTCAAAAGGAATTACTCCTATCTGGTTCAGGTCACAGGACCACCCCTATTCTCCTCAAAAGTAATAAGCTGTTTGAAGACAAGAGTCACATCTTAATTATCCTTATATTCATGACCATTAGCACACCACAACTTCCATCCTATGCAGTTGCTATTTGTTGAATAATAGTAGTATTAATTCATCTTGCTTGCTGTTTGTTGTTGTCATACTCCTGGTGGTCCCATGTCTACAGAGAGAACTATGCTCCCTAGGGTTTTCCAGGCTGTGACCTTTCAGAAATAAATCATAAGACCCTACTTCAAGAGGAAACTCTGGATGGATTTGAACCACCAAACTTTCAGTTACAAGTCTAGCTTAGCCATTTATTTGCACCACCCAAGTATTCCTTTTCCATCATATGTTGTTGTTTTGGTTGCTAGCTATCATTGAGTTGATATTGACGCATGGTGATCCCAAGTGTGCA
>NW_006922360.1:830198-835619 GCF_000298275.1 Orycteropus afer afer
TTGTTCCATGTCCTCTTCTGAATCCAGCTTGCACCTCTGGAAGTTCTCTGTCAATATACTGCTGCAACCATTTTTTAATTATCTTCAGTAAGATTTTATTTTCATGCGATATTAATGATATTGTTCAATAATTTCCACATTCTGTGGGATCACCTTTCTTTGGAATGGGTTCAAATATGGATCTCTTCCAGTCAGTTGGCCTCTTCCTTCTTCTTAGTCTCTCTCAGTACGTAAGCTGTGTTGAAACCTGTGCATCATGTGCAATCCTGCTAGCGTTTCCACCACAGTATGACAAACTGACAGTAGAAGAGAAACTAGATAATTGGGATCTTCTAAAAATCAAATTTTTATGTGCGTCCAAAGACTTCTCCAAAAGAGTCAAAAGAGAACCTACAGATTGGGAGAAAATATTTGCCTATGACATATTTGATAAAGGACTTATCTCCAAAATCTATACAAAACTTCAACACCTCAACACCAAAAAGACAAATAACCCAATTCACAAATGGGCAAAAGACTTGAACAGACACTTCACCAAAGAAGCCAACAAATACATAAGAAATTGTTCACAATCATTAATAATTAGAAAGATGCAAATCAAAACAACAATGAGTTATCATCTCACTCCAGCAATAATAGCAAAATTCAACAGGTCAGAAAATAAAAAACGCTGGTGAGGTGGCAGAGAAATTGAAACTCTTGTGCTCTGCTGGTGAGATTGTAAAATGGTACAACCATGATGGCAAATGGTATGGTGTTTCCTTAAGAAACTGAAAATAGAACTACCATTTGACCCAGCAATTCCATTACTAGGAATATATCCTAAAGAGATGAGAGATAGTGCATAGACAGACATATGCACACTTATGTTCATCGCAGCACAATTCACAATAGCAAAGAGATAGAAACAACCTAAACGCCCATCAATGGATGAGTGAATAACCAAATTACGGTACATGCACACAATGAAATATATGGTACGTTAAAGAACAATGAGGGATACATGAATCATCTCACAATGTGGATGAACCTGAAGGACATTACGCTGAGGAAATAAGTCAATTGCAGAAAGACAAGTACTGTATGAGCCCATTACTGTAAAAAGACAAAGAAGAGTTTGCTTGGGAAAGGGAACTCACTTTGTAGGTTACTGAGGAGGGATTAATTTCAGGCTAGTTGGGGCCCACATGCTGATGTGGGTGGGAGAGGGATATATGAAAGAAACTGGAACCACCATGATAACACTGGGAAATGGGAGGACACCAAATTGTGCACATAAGAGATAGACAACAGATGTTAAAACAACCAATGTGTCCACAATACTGCATTGCCATTAACACCAAACATTAGGCTACAGATAAACACATAAATACCTGAGAGGATCAGATGGGGGTCAGTGAACAGGAATATACTCTAGACCAAGGATAGATTCAGCTGAGGCTAATCTTGCACAGACATCAATGATACAAAATACCTGCAATCCTTACAGAAACAATAGAAAACAGACACAGAGTAATCCCTCACAGACAACCAGACACTATGGGAGACAGGTCCAATAGATCTACTGTCTCAGGACCATAGTAGTGGGAAACCAGACTCAGTTGGCACAACAAATACATAAAAGCCTTGTTCTGCATCCCTCATTGGTGAGTAGCAACTGGGGTCTTAAAAGCTTTCAAGTGGCCATCTAAGATGGTCTCCTAGCATCAGAAGTGAAGAAGAATGCAAAAAAAAAGGGGGGGGGGGAGCATTTGGAAGCAATCAGCCATAGGACACGATGGCCCTTAAGACCAGAAGAACTAGATGGTACCCAGCTACCAATGTCAACCACTCAGGAAAGGATCAAATCTGGAAATCCTGGATAGAGTGGGAGGAGAAATATGGAACAAAATCCAAAAACTCAATAATGACCAGAATTACTGGTCAGATGAAATCTGATGAGACCCCCAATACTATGGTCCTGGAGTACATTCTACACCTGGAATAAAACGCACCCCCAGGGGCTGGCTCTCAGCCCAATAGTTAACAAGATGTACATACAGATCACTCAACCCAGGATGATGCACCCACATACTCTATGGTAATACATCCCTTAGAGCAATAGGGGCTCCAGAGGACCGACACTCAAATTGAGGAAATGCAGGACAAACAGGAGTGCATAAATATGAGGGGCACAGGGGAAGGAGTACAGCATATGAAGGGGAGGAGACTTGGTTAGGGTTGGACATGGTAAATGGGGAGTGAACCTAAATGTACATGTAACGTTGACTGTAAAACAAGCTCTTAAAATAAAATAAAGAAAAAGAAAAAAATGTGTTGGTCTGATAGAGCTTAGTGAGGCCCCTAAGACTATGGTCCCTAGTTACCATTCAGACCTGGAATTGAACTCACTCCTGTGGCTTCCAGCCAAACAATAGACAGGCATATGGGGTGAACATTTACATCAAGTAGGTACACTCCTTGGAGTGACCAATCATGGCAGAATAGAAGGGCAGGCAGTGTTTGCACAGAGAGACAGCTCAGGGGCAGGAGTGCATGGGAGGGAAGGACACAAGGAAGAGGTAATATGGGGAGGAAGTGGGAAGAGAGTTGTTACATTGTGGGGAATTACAGTCAATGTCATGAGATAAAATGCATATGAACTGCTGTATGGATAATGAAATTGCTCTGTAAACTTTCACCAAAACCACAATAAAAATTTAAATAAATATATGTTGATCATAATAATTCTTGCTCTGCTCTGGTGTTGATATTCCATGAGTCCTTCTTAAGTGTTAGTTAAGGGATGTGCTGACTTGGCTAGACCATGATTCTCAGCGGTTTGCAAGATATTATGTAACCATCCTCCATTTTGTGACTTTATATAAGCAGCCAATCAGTTTGAAAGGGGAGTTTCCTTGGAGGTGTGGCATGCATCCAATATACATAGACGTTCTGGCAAAGGTCACACTCTCTCAATCTTGCATCCAATTCATCATCCTTTGACATCCAGTTCTTGGGACATGAACCAGCTGCCTGACCTGCAGATTTTGGGATTCACCAGCTCCTGCAGCACTGCCATATAACCTACCCATTTTGGATTCAACTGTTCCTGCAATAACATGAGTCAGGAGAAGCCTCTTACCTGATGCCTGACCCACAGATTTGGGACTTGCCAACCTCCACAAGTGTGTGAGCCATTTCCTTGAAATAAATCTCGCTATGTGTATTTATACATATGCTGCACTGGTTTTGCTCCTCTAGAAAACCCATTCTAAAATGAGTGTATTGGTTTAAGATAACATTTAACCCTTCAGGTGACTCATTTAAATTTAGTCATAGTTCCCCAAAATGTAGCTTCAGTTTAACTATGGTTTCCTTATCCAAATATAAGGTCTTTCCAAATGCTAGGGTTGTATGGATAAACTGTTCGTTTATACCAAAGATAACCACACACCTTTCGTTGTATTTACACCCTTGGGACTTAGGTACACTCTGCTTTCTGTACCATGCCCTGCCTTAATATATTTCCTTCCAGATCAAGGTAGTCAGTTCTTAACATCCCTGCTGAGAATGACACACTAATCCTCAGGGATTAAGCAAAAACTGCCACTGGTCTTCAGCATTACATTGTTAATCCCTTAGGATTTATAAAAGTACAATTCAAGAAATGAAGAAATAGCTCTATTGCTCATAATTTAGAATGGTAAAATCACATTAATTAAGGCTGCCAACACATGATATAATTAACACAACCATTGTGTGTGGGGTATTGCAGCACATATGGTATGATATGTAAAATCAAACAATGTTTTTTATAATGTGTGAATACAGATATTATAAAGTTAAAGATCAAGTAGAAACCTCCTCCTCAGTCCCTCTGTGGGCTGCATATTTAAGCGTGACCCTTATGGTAACAATTGTGAGTTTCACATATGATGCTGAAATTGTCTATTGAGATAGAAAGTTAGAACTAACGTTTTTTACTTTATATGTCAGGTTCTTAATAGTTTCCTAAATAACAAGGAACACTCTTAGTCAGTTGGCATTTTCCAGTGTTTTAATTGCCTGCTGTGATATAATTATTGTGACATTTTGGGATGTTTTTAACATCCTGAATTAAATATTCTGACATCCCACAGAGCACTTCATGAAAACAGTCAAACTGTATTCAAGTCATTAGCAGTCTACGGTTGTCCTTTAATATTAAAATTATTTTCCAACACAGAACACAGATGAAAATTAAAGTATTTAACAACTTTGAGCTCAGGTTACATTTGAGCTCAATATTACCTTAATTTATCAGGTAAGGGAGACCAGGGTGATTCTGAAATTCTTTCATTAAACTTTATCTGAAGCACCAAGTGAATTAGGGCCACCTCATGATAAAAGATAATGAACAGAATGTACTGGTTTCAGAAGGGCAATTAGCCCCAGATTATACAGCCACAAATTCTACATTAAGGATAATCACCAGAACACCACATCTCTGTCTCTATTGTCCTGGCTGCCTTGCTTTTATTCGTCCATTTACTTATTTATTTATCTATTTATTTCTTTTTTTCATTTGAACTGCTCAAATAAAACCTGACAGATAATTTAGATAATGGATGCATTTGAAATAACAGACCCCGTACTGTGCCTCTTGTGACAAGATCTGAACGGATTTCCAAACGGAGGGCTGGCTGCCTGACCCTGTGATGAGCACATGGGTGACTCACCATCTTCACTTGGATATCTTATAAACCAGTTGCTGTTGAGGCAATTCCAATTCACAATGACCCCATGTGTGTCAGAGTGGAACTGTGCTGCATAGGGTGTTCACTGGCTGATTTTTCAGAAGCAGACTGCCAGACTTTTCTTCCAAGCACTTCTATGTGGACTGAAACATCCAAACTTTTGGTTAACAGCTGAGCCGAGCATGTCAACCAGTTGCCCCATCCAGGGACTCAAGATGTCTTATAAGCATATCAAATTTATCACAAACAAAACTGAACTTGATTCCTCCAATGACCCCTTCTTTATCTTCTCACCCCATAAATCCTCCCATCTCTGGAAATGGCAACTTTATGTTTCCAAGGTGTTCAGGGCCCACCAATGTGGTATTATCATTGATTTCTTTCTTGTTCTCACACCCACAAATCCAAAGCATGAGAAAAATCCCATTGGCTCAACCTTCAAAACATATCCAAAGTTCCAACACTTTCTACCATCTCCTCTTCTGACTCTTATCCAAGCCCACTATCATCTTTTGATGAAACAATTTACAGTAGTATACTTATTGGATCCCTCACTTCAATCCATGCTGCTTTACAGTCCATCATCCACAGAGCATTCAGTGTGACCCTTTTAAAACTTAGATCCTCTGCTCAAAGCCCTCCAGTGGCATCTCATGCAACTCAGGATAAAATCCACAGCCCTTCCCATGACCCACAAGACTTT
>NW_006922360.1:835859-837072 GCF_000298275.1 Orycteropus afer afer
CAGATAACCACATGAGTCCATCTCTCCGTTCTTGAGGTGTCTGCTCAAATATAACCTTACTAGCTGTTGTTGTTGTTGTTGTTGTTACTGTGTGCCATTGAGTTGATTCTGACTCACAGAGTCCTATAGGACAGAGTAGAACCTAGTCTGCAATCTTTATGGGAACAGATCACCAAGTCTTTCTCCCTCAGAGCTGCTGGTGGGTTTCAGCCACTAAGTTTTTGGTCTCTGTTTTACTTCATTTAATTTTCCTATCTATTCTGTGCTGTAAGCGTTATCATCCCCACAACACAAAGAAGGAAAGTGAGGCTTAGAAATCAAACAAATATGATGTTGGCAAAAAATACTGAATATATCATGGACTGCCAGAAGAATGAACAAATCTGTCATGGGTGAAGTATTGCCAGAATGCTCCTTGGAAGCAAGGATGGCAAGACTTCATCTCACTTTGCTTTGAACATGTTACCAGGAGGGACCAGTCCCTGGAGAAGGACATGATGCTTTGTAAAGTAGAGGGTCAGGGATAAAGAGGAAGACTCTCAATGAGATGGATTAACATAATGGCTGCAACAATGTGCTCAGACATAGCAATAAGTGGGGATGGTGCAGGATTGGTCAGTGCTTCATTCTGTTGTGGAGCATTGCTATGAGCTGGAAGTGACTAGGCACACAGCAACAATATTTACAGGAACAGATCACCAAGTCTTTTCTCATTTTTTCTTGTCATCAGCAATATGACATCTTTCAAGCTAAATTATCTAGTCTACTATGAAAACGTCTTTATGATCAAATCATAAAAGTGTAAATTCTGAGTCAGTGGCTATGCACAGTTTGCATGATTTTCATACATACTATCAAATGGTCCTATTGCAAAGGTGCATCAACTTACACTCTCACAGCGAGGTCAGGAGAGTACATGTTTTAGGGCTATCTGAGAAGTACACTTGTCCTCCACCACAGTTGCTCTGTAGAACGAGCAGGACCCATCTCTGGAGCAGGCTTGTGTGGGAGGAATTTGGAGGAGCATCGGCAAAGGAGATTAGATAGAGGGCAGGAGCACTGGTGAGAAGTGGGAAGATACTAAACACAGACTTTACCTTCCTCACAGATTTTGCTCTGGACTAATCAAGTCAGTAAACAAAAAAGTAGTATTGTAGGGCCAAACCAAAAACCAAACTTACCACTATCAAGTCAAATCTGACTCATAGCGACT
>NW_006922360.1:838432-853193 GCF_000298275.1 Orycteropus afer afer
ACAACAACAACAACACACCTTTATATGGAGTCCCTGGGTAGTGCAAATGGTTAAACTGAAAGATTAGTGATTCAAATCCACCCAGATGCATTGTAAAAGACAGGCCCGGAGATGTGCCAAAAGTCACAGCCTTAAGTCAGGACAATACAAACATAGAACAAATGGTTCCAAACTTAGAAAGATAAAAATTAACTACAGGATAACTACAAAGAAAATTAATAAGGCTTCTAATCAAAATAAGAAAGAAGATCAAAAGCACTTAAAAACACAAAATCAACAGCAATGAAGAAAATGAAAATAGAATTGAAAAAATGAACTTAGCACAGAAAAATATTGGGAACAAAGAAATTATCAATACCACAACAAAAAAAAAAAAAAACACACACACACACAAAAAAAATGGTTGCACTAAATTCATACTTATCATATTAATACAGAATATGAATGGATTAAATGCATTAGTCGAGAAAAAGAAAGTGGCAGAATGAATAAGAAAACAAGACCCATCAATATGCTCCCTACAAGAGATTCACCTTAGACACAAAGATCAAAATAAATTAAAAGCCAAGGGATGGAAAAAATATATATCAAGCAATGGCAACTAAAAATGAGGTTAAAATAGACTTTAAGGCAAAAATCAGCATATGGGATAAGGAAGGACATTATAAAATATAAAGGTCAATCCAACGAGAGGGCATAAACATAGTACATATCTATGCACCTACTGAAAGAGCTCCAAAACACATAAAGCAAACATTAACAGAATTGAAAAGAGAAATAGACAATTGTACAACTATAGTCAGACTTAAACCACTTTTGATGAAGGATAGAACAACTAGAGAGAAACTCAACAAAGATATAGAAGATCTCAACAATGCAGTCAATCACTTTGACCTCATAGACATATACAGAATACTCCAACCAAAAAAACAACAATATATATTCTTTTCCAGTGCACATGGATCATTCTGTAAAATACACTATATGTTAGATCACAAAACAAGCATCAATAAATTTAAAAACATAGAAATATTACAAAACTTCTTCTCAGATCACAATGCTATAAAATTAGAAATCAATAGTAAGAAGATCATGGGGGAAAAAAATCAAATACACAGAAACTGAACAACACCCTGCTCAAAAATTACTGGGTAACAGAAGAAACAAAATGTGAAAATAAAAAAATTCCTATAGACAAACAAGGATGAAAATACAGCATAGTAAAACCTCTGGGACATAGTGAGAGCAGTACTCAGAGGTAAATTTATAGTAATAAGTGCACACATCAAAAAAGAAGAAAGAACCAAAATCAATGCTTTAATCCGGTGATGTTACCATTAGAAAAAGAGCAACAAAAGAAGCCTACAGTCACCGGAATAAAGACTAGAAGCTGGTTCTTCAAAAAGATTAAAAATATTGACAAACCACTGGAAATTTTAACTAAGGAAAAGAAAAAGAAGACGCAAATAACACAAATAAGAAATTAAATGGCTGACATCACAACAGAATTGCCTTAGTCTGCATTCTCTAGAGAATCAAAAACAGTTGTTGTTATGTGCCGTCGAGTTAGACCTGACTCATAGTAACCCCTCCTTGGGTTTTGGAGGCAGTATCACTATGGAAGTAGATTGCCTCATCTTCCTTCCAAGAAGTGACTAGTGGATTTGAACCACGAGCCCTCTGGTTAGCAGTCAAATGCCTTAGGCACTATGCTACCAGAGTTCCTCATATATATATATGTGGAAATGGCTCACACACTTGTAGAAGCTGGCAAGTCCCAAGTCTGTTGGTAAAACATCAAGCTGTAGGCTTCTCCTGCTTCCTATAGAGGTAGGACTGACAAACTCAAGATTAGCAGGCAATGAAGCAAGCTGCTGGCTTCAGAGACTGACAAATCTAAGATAGGCAGGTTAAATTTCAGATTGTTGGTTCACAAGCTTCAAAGGAAACAATCCAAAGATTAGCAGGCAATATGGCAGGCCACTCGTTCAAGTCCAGGAACTGGAGACAATGATGAGTCAGATGTAGGATCTAAATCCAGCAGAAAGCCAGAGCCATTTGCCAGAATGTTCAGACATATGTATTGGAACTTTCAACAACTGGCTGCTCATAGTAGCTCATAGTAGCCATGAGCTACTACTCATCATGGAAGTTATTACATTATATCAGATCTCAACATAGGGATGTTTACATCATGACTGATAATCCATTATGGTTCAGCCAAGTTAACACACAACCTTAACTATCAAAAGAACCAACCAAAAAAAAAAAAAAAGGGGATAATACCAGAACACTATGAAGAAATGTACTCCCACATATCTAAAAACCTAGATGAAATGGACAAATTTCCAGAAACACACAACCTACCTAAAGTAACACAGACTGAGAGAGAAAATTTGAACAGGCCCATAACAAAAGAAATTGAACAGGTCATTTAAAAAACAAACAAACAAACAAAAATCAGAACAACAACAACAAAAATCCTGGCCCAGATTTTTCACTGGAGAATTTTACCAAACATTCAGAGAAGAGCTGAACTAATCCTACTCTAACTATTCCAGAACATACAAAAGGATGGAATATTCCCAAATTCATTCTATGAAGTAAGTAAAACCAGGTAAAAACACCCCTAAAAAGGAAAATTACAGAACAGTATCCTTCATGAATATGAACACAAAGATCTTCAACAAAATCTTAGCAATATAAACTAACACTATGTCAAAAACATGATATATCATTGTTGTTGTTAGGTGCCGTCAAGTCATTTCTGACTCATAGTGACCCTATGCACAGCAGAACAAAACACTGCCTGGTCCTGTGTCAGCTACATGATCATTGCTATACTTAAGCCCATTGCCCCAGCCACTGTGTCAATCCATCTTGTTGAGGGCCTTCCCCTCTTTTGTCGACCCTCCACCTTACCAAGCATGACATCCTTCTCCAGGGAATGGTCCCTTCTGACAACATGACCAAAGTAGGTGAAATGAAGTCTGGCCATTCTCACTTCTAGGGAGAATTCCAGCCGCACTTCTCCCAGGACAGATCTGTTAGTTCTTTTAGCATTCCACAGTACTTTCAGCATTCTTCGCCAGCACCACAACTCAGAAGAATCAATTCTTCTTTGGTCTTCCTTATTCATTGTCCAGCTCTCACATGCATTAAGGTGACTTAAAATATCATGGCTTGCTTGTGTCAGGCACACCTTAGTCCTCAAGGAGACAACCTTGCTCCTCAGCCACTTGAAAGGTCCCTTGCAGCCAACTTGCCCAGTGCTATACATCATCTAATGTCCTGACTGCTGCATCCATTGGCATTGACTGTAGAACCAAGCAAAGTGAAGTCTTTGACAATTTCAATCTCTTCTCTGTTTATCATGATGCTGTTTATAGGTCCAGTTGTGAGGATTTTTGTTTTCTTTATATTGAGATGTAACCCATACTGCAGACTATATCCTTCAATCTTCATCTGTAAGTGCCTCAAGTCATCCTCACTTTCAGCAAGCAAAGTTGTGTCATCAGTGTATCGCAGGTTGTTAATGATTCTTCCTCCAATTCTGATGCCATGCTGTTCTTCATATAGTCCAGCTTCGTAGATTATTTGGTCAGCATACAGATTGAATAAGTATGGTAAAAGTATACAACCTTGATGCACTCCCTTCTTGATTTTAAACCATGCAGTGTCTCCTTGTTTTATTCAAACAACAGCCTCCTGGTCAATGTACAGTTTCCTCATGAGCACAATCAAGTGTTCTGGGATTTTCATTCTTCTCAATGTCATACACAATTTGTTATGATCTACACAATAAAATGCCTTTACATAGTCAAAAAATACAAGTAAACACCTTTCTGATATTCTTTGCTTTGAGCCAGGATCCATCTGACAGCAGCTATGATATACCTTTTTCCACATCCTCTTCTGAATCCACCTTGCACTTCTGGAAGTTCTCTGTCAATATACTGCTGCAGCCATGTTTGAATTATCTTCAGTAAGAGCTTACTTGCATGCTATATTAATGATATTTTTTTTATAATTTCCACATTCTGTGGGATCACCTTTCTTTGGAATGGGTACAAATGTGGATCTCTTCTAGTCAGTTGGCCAAGTAACTGTTTTCCAAATCTCTTAACCTAACTGAGTGAGTGCCTCCAGTGGGGCATCAGTTTGTTGATAGAGAGAGAAACTGATTAGAGAGAAACTGAAACATTTCCCATGTGAATGAGAACCAGAAAAGGATGCTCTCTAACACCACTCCTATTCACATTGTATTGGACATCCTAGCCAGGGCAATAAGGCAATAAAGAGAAATAAAAGGCATCCAAATTGTCAAGAAGAAGTAAAACTATTTTTATTTGCAAATGAAGTAGAAAACCCAAGAGACTCAACAAGAAAACTACTGGAACTAATTGAAAGATTCAGCAAAGTAGCAGGATACAAGATCAACACACAAAAATCAGTTGGATTCCTCTACACCAACAAAGAGCTCTCTGAAAAGGAAATAAGGAAAACAGTACCATTTATGATAATTATCAAAAAAGATAAAATACGTAGGAATAAATCTTACCAGTGATACAAAAGACCTACAAAGACAATGATAAAACACTACTATAAGTATTTTACCTACATAAATGGAACAATGTACCATGCTAATGGATAGGAAGACTGAACATTGTGAAAGTAAATACTACTCAAAGCAATTTATAGATTCAATGCAATCCCAATCCAGATCCATCGACATTCTTGAAGGATATGGAAAAAACAATTATTAATTTTATGTGGAAAGGAAAACAGACCTCCAATAAGCTAAGTACTACCAAAAAAGAGGGAGCTCTGGTAGTGTAGTGCCTAAGGCACTTGACTGCTAACCAGAAGGCTGGCAGTTCAAACCCACCAGCCACTCCTTGGAAGGAAGATGGGGCAATCTACTTTCGTAGTGATACTGCCTCGGAAACCCAAGGAGGGGTCGCTATGAGTCAGGTCCAACTCAATGACACATAACAACAACAACAATAACTGAAAAAAAAAGAACAAAGTAGGAAATCTCACACTGTCCAATTTCAAGACCTACTATACAACCACAATAGACAAAACAGCCTAGTATTGGTACAACAAGAGACACAGAGACTATTCCAATGTAACAGAATTGAGAACCCAGAAATAGATCCATCAAGACCAAAACCCACTAAATGGGGAAGAAGTAATCTCTTTAACAAATGGTTCTGACAAAACTGGATATTCATTTGCAGAAAAATAAACAAGATCTATACCTCACAGCATATGAAAAAACTAACTCAAGATGGATCAAAGACTTAAAGGTAAAACCTAAAACTACAAAGATCATTAAAGAAAAAAATCAGGGCAAACTTAGGGAGCCTAATTTATTGGAATAAATAGACTATTAAACATAACCAAAAATGCACAAACAGCAACAGATAAACCAGATTACTGAAATCTTCTGAAAATTAAATTCTTATGCTCATCAAAAGACTTCTCCAAAAAAAGTAAAAAGAGAGCCTACATATTGGGGAAAAATGTTTGGCAGTGACATATCTGACTGGGACTTATCCCTAAAATTAAACAAAAGGAAAATTTCAGCACCTAACAGCAAAAAGACAAACAATCCAATTTAAAAAAAAAAAAAAAAAAGTGGGCAGAGGCCATGAACAGACACTTCACCAAAGAAGATATTCAGGCAGCTAACAAACACATGAAGAAATGCTCCTGATCATTAGCCATTAGAGAGACACAAAACAAAGCAATGAGATATCATCTCTCCCCAGCAATAATAGCAGAGTTGGACAAGACAGAAAACAACAAAGTCTGGTGAGAGTGTGGAGAGATTAGAACTCACACACACTGCTGGTGGAACTCTAAAATGGTGCAATCAATGTGGAAAGGGGCATGATACTTCCTTAAAAAGTTGGAAATAGAAATACCATCTGATCCAGCAATCCTACAACTAGGTATATATTCTAAAGAATGGATAGCTGGGACATGAATAGATACATGCACACCCATGTTCAGCACTAGTCACAATAGCAAAGAGATGGAAACAACCTAAGTGCCTATCAGAGGATGAATGGATAACTAAACCATGGTACATACACACAACAGAATACAATGCAACATAAAGAAATAATGAGGAACCCACAAAACACTTCATACCATGGGTGAACTTGGAGGACATTGTGCTGAGTGAAATGAGTCAATCACAGAAGGAATGATATTGTATGAATTCACTATTATAAAAAGTCAAAGAAAGGTTAATACAAAGAAAGAAACAGTCCTTGATGGTTACCAGGGATAGGAAGAGAGGGAAAATCACTAGGTAGGTAAGAGACACATACTGATTTGAGTGAAGGGAAATGCAATATATCAAAAGCAGGTGACCGACACAATATCACTAAGGAAAAGGAACACATGGAAAGGTGCACAAGTGGTACAGACACCAAAGGTAAACACTACTACATACAAAATACTGAATTATCAGTAATAACAAACATTAATCTATGGGTGGATACATAGGTAGACAGGCAAGATGATCAGATATGGGTAGACAAATGGGACAGTACCTGTGACCATATATAGGTTTGACAGACAATATCTTTACATAAATACTTGTATGTGCCATAAAAATGTCTATATATATAATGGCGTTAACAAAACCAAAAACCAAACTCACTGCCCTCAAGTCGATCCCCAACTCATAGCAATCCCTCCTTGGGTTTCCGAGGCAGTATCTCTGCCTTCTGATTAGCAGTTAAATGCCTTAGGCACTTGCCACCAGAGCTCCTGGGGGGGGGGGTGAAGTTATGATAGCTTCTTAGCCACAACCAAACACCTTTAGGGAGTGAGTCGCTGGGCCTGCAGATTCAGGAACATAGTCATGGAGCATATCTAGCTCTACTGGCCCCAATAGTACACATAACAACTGTTCTGCATACTACTTTGTTGAGTAACAATGGGGTCTTAAAAGCCTGCGAGTGGATATCTAAGGTGTAACTATTTGTCTCTCTTAACTCAGAGCAAAGAAGAGTGAAGAAAGTCAAAGACACATGGAAACAATTAGTCCCAAAAACTAGTGGACCATGGGAACCTCAGCCTACAAGACTCTGAGGTCAGAAGAATTAGATGGTACCTAGCTACCACTCCCAACCACTCTGAAAGGGACAAAATTGGGAATCCTGCATAGAGTGGGGAAAAAATGTGTAACAAAACTCAAAATAAAAAAAAAAAAAGATAAAAAGACCAAGCTTACTTGTATGACAGAGACTGGCGAAACCCCCAAGACTATATCACTTAATCACCCTTCAGGCCTGAAATTGAACTCACTCTTATCAATCAACTTTCAACCAAACAACAGACAGGCCTACAAAATGAACAATTACACCAGGGAAGGGCACTCCTTAGGACAGTCTACCATAAGAGATCAAAAGGGCAGCAGTTGCACAAGGATAAAACTCAGAAGGCAGGAATGTACAGGAAAGAGAATGTACAGGGAAAATGTAACCACAGGGAGGAAGTTAGGAAGAGAGCTGTTACGTTGTGGGGATTGCAACCAATATCATGAGACAAGATGTGTATGAACTGTTGAATGGAAAATGAATTTGCTCTGTAAGTTTTCATTCAAATCACAATAAAAAGTTAAATTTAAAACAAGTCATAGCCTTGAAAACCCTATGGAGTAAATGTACTCTACACACATGAGTCACCATGAGTCAGAACCAACTTGACAGCAACTAACAGCAAAAATAGATCTTTATATGTCTCTGGATGGTAAAACTGGCTAATGCACCTAGCTATGAACTGGTAGTTTGGAAGTTCAAGCCCACCCAGAGAAGTTTCAGAAGAAAAGGCAAGTGATCTACTTGAAAACCTGTGGAGAATAGCTCTGCTCTGAGACACATGGTTCTGCCATGAGTTGGAATCAACTCTACAGCAAGTGGCTTGGTTTAGATCTTTATATACGCATCTATGTTCTTTTTGTCTTCACTGAACATCTCACAGGCACCTCAAATTTAACATACTTGAGAATGAACTTACCATTCTCCTGTCTACCCCAGGACTTTTCCTCCTTCAGTGTTCTAATTCTCAAGAAAAACACCAATGTCATCTTCTATCCAGTAGCTCATATCAAAACACCTGGGCATCTTGCTTAACTTTTTCCTCTCATTAACTGATCACATCCAATTCATCAGTCCCTCCTTTTCCATGGACACTTCACTAGTCCCCAAACATCAGCATTTCTTACCTAATAGTAACCTCTTCATTGATCTCCCTGCATCCACTTTGAACCTCTCTAAACTTTTCTACACACTGCTATCAGAAATAAAAAGTTTAATGTAATACAAATCTGACTCTACCACTCTACTACTTAAAATACTTCAAGGCACTCAGTAAATGCTTGTCAAAACACTACATGGTTTCATTTCATCCTTATAACACTCCTGTAGCAATCCTTTGTCTAGAGAGGACAAAGTAAAATATTCTAATGAAATGTGCAAAGACCTGCAGTTGGAAAATCAAAGAGAAAGAACACACTTAGCATTTCTCAAGCTGAAAGAACTGAAGAAAATATTTAAGCCTAGAATTGCTAAATTGAAGGGCAAAATATTGAATAATGCGGGAACCATCAAAAGAAGATGGAAGGAATACACAGAGTCATTGTGCCCAAAAGAATTTGTAGACATTCAACCATTTCAGGAGGCATCATATGACCAAGAACTGATGGTACTGAAGTAAGAAGTCCAAGCTGCATGGTAGGCATTGGCAAAAAAGAAAACAAAGCTCCGGGAACTGATTGAGTACCCATTGAGATGTTTCAACAAGCAGATGCAGCACTGGAGGCATTCACTCATTTATGCCAAGAAATTTGGAAGACAGCTACCTGGCCAAACCAGTGGAAGAGATCCATATATGTGCTTATTCCAAAGAACAGTGTTCCAACCAAATGTGGAGATTACTGAACCATATCATTAATATCACATACAGGTAAAATTTTGCTGAAGATATTTCAAAAATAGCTGCTGCAATACATCAATATGGAACAGCCAGAAATTCAAGCCACACTCAGAAGAAGATGTAGAATGAGGGATATCATGGCTGATGTCAGGCGGATCTTGGCTAAAAGTAAAGAAAACCAGAAAGATGTTTGTGTTTCATTGACTATGCAAATACATTCGACTGTATGGATCAAAACAAGTTATGAATAACATTGCAGAGAATGGGAATTCCAGAACACTTAATTGTGCTCGTGAGAAACCTGTGCATAGACCAAGAGGCTATTGTTTGAACAAAACAAGGGGATACTGCATGGTTTAAAAGCAGGAAATGTATGCACCAAGGTCATATCCTTCCATTGTCCTTATAAAATCTGCATAATAATCTGAGAAACTGGAACATATGAAGAAGAACACAGCATCAGGATTAGAGGAAGACTGATTAACAACCTACAATATGCAGATGACCCAACCTTGCTTGCTGGAAGCGAGTACTTGAGGCATTTACTGATGAAGACCAAAGATTACAGCCTTCAGTATGGATTACACCTCAATAGAAATAAAATAAAAACCCTCACAACTCGACCAACAAGTAACATCATGATTAATGGAGAAAAGATGAATATTATCAAGGCTTTCATTTTACTTGGATTCACAAACACCACTCATGGAAGCAGTAGTAAAGAAATCAATGTATTGAACCGGGCAAATCTGCTACAAAAGACCTCTTTAAAGTGTTGAGGAGCAATGACGGCACTTTGAAGAAAAAGGTACCCCTGACCCAAGCCATGGTATTTTCAATAGCTTCATATGCATGTGAGACCTGGACAATGAATAAGGAAGACCACATAAGATTTGTTGCATTTGAATTGTGGTGTTGGCAAAGAATATTGAATGTACCGTGGACTGGTAGAAAAATGAACATATCTATCTTGGAGGAAATACATCCAGAATGCTCCTTAGAAGTGAGAATGGCCAGATCCTGCTTGGTAAAGTAGCAGGTCAGTGAAAGAGGGGAAGACCTTCAAAGACATGGGTTGACACAGTGGCTGCAACGACGGGCTCAAGCATAGCAAGGATTATGAGGATGGTGGAGGACCAAGCAGTGTTTCGTTCTGTTGTGCATAGCATTGAATTGGAAATGACTCGATGGCACTTAACAACAACATAGGTATCCGAGATCAGTCACAATGTATAGATAAAGAAACTAAGAATCAGGGAAGATAGATAACTTGTGCAAAACCAATCGGAGGATTTTGAAAGCATAAATAAAACAATGCATTGAGCAATTTATAATGCCTGCTTAATCAAATCTGAGTAATCATTGTCATTAATATTGTTTGACTTTTAAACAAGTCTTCTAGAAAAAGAAGAGAAAGCAGTTAGCCTAAGGAAACAGTTACCTTTGTGCATCTAATTTCTAAGAGATGGAAATTAACATATATTAAATTACTCCCTCCCAGGAAGCCCTAACCAACAGCCAGCCTATTTTTTGTGAGCACTCATGTAAAGATGGCTGATAAAAGAAATTCAAGGCTTCTCACACTCCTGTATTTATCACCATATGGTGAATAAACTTCTCTGAATCAGGGGTTCATTGGATGTTAAGTATTGCATCCAGCATTAAGGAGCGTGAAGTTGTCAACCATCTCTGAGAAGGAAACAAGGCTCTGAAATAAGATAACAAATGTACAATTGATAAAACAACACTTTCTAAGAAACATATAAATCACTAACTAATCAAAGCAATGGGTATTATTCCACAAATACCAATGAAGCATCTGCTATGTGTGGGTATGTGGTTAAGCACTTGACTGCTAATCAAAAGGTCAGTGGTTTGAACTCTCCTGTCACTCCCTGGGTGAAAGGACTTGATCTGATCTGTTCCCACAAAGATTATATCGTTGGAAACTCTATGGGGCAGTTCTAATCTGTCCTATAAGGTCACTATTAGTCAGAAACAACTTGGAGTATGTGCAAGGAGTATGTGCCACTGGTGACATCTACATTTAAGTAGGTTCTTTAGAGTTTACAGAGTCTCTGGGTGGTACAAACAGTTAACCCACTCAGCTGCTAACCAAAAGGTGGCAGGTTCAAGTCCACCCAGAGGCACCTAAGAAGAAAGTCCTAGAGATGTACTTCCAAAAAGATCAGCCACTGAGAACCCCATGGAACCCAGTTCTACTCTGACACACATGGGGTCACCACAAGCCAAAATCAATTCAATGGGAACAGGGTCTTTTCAGAGCTTACAATATGGCAGTACCTACCTTTCCTGATTCATCTCAGCAGTGAATACTAACACTCCAACCCATAGGCTCTTCACCACTCAGTTTCTCACTCATATGGCCAACAACCAGCATAGAGATGGTGACTTAGTCCCCTGAGTTTAGGATCATGTGTGCTAGAATAAGCCCTGTATCCCTATGGACCCAGCAAGCTCTGGTATTCTCCCAATATTTGGGGGAGTGATCATGTGGCTGGGTGTGCCACAGGTCCTGATTTGTACTCCACTTCCCACACTAACCTGGGGCCCTTCCCTGAACTGCAGCCAAATAGGGCCTTGGTGACTACATTAACATTTGCTGATACCCTCACTGTGTGGCTAAGACCAAATCCATGAAATTTCCCCTTAATGTAGACCAGAGTCCGTTCAATCAAGTCACCAGCCCAGGAGACCAATGGCAAGATTAGGATCGGACAAGCATTTAATTTTCAGACCCCATTTTAAGACTCCAGTGGCTGGCTTCACTAATGTTGAATTGGCTCCAACTCATAGCAACCCTACGTACAACAGAAGAAAACACTGCCTTTCCTGCACCATCCTGACAATCTTTGCCATGCTTGAGCCTATCGTTACAGCCACTGTGTCAATCCACGTCATTGAGGGGCTTCCATTTTTATGCCAACCCTCTGCTTTACCCGCATAATGCCCTTCTCCAAGGACTGATCCCTCCTAATAACATGACCAAAGTATGAGAGACGAAATCTGGCCATTTTGTTTCTGAGGAGCATTCCAGCTGTACTTCTTCCAACACATATTTGTTCATTTTTCTGGCAGTCCCTGGAATATTCAATATTCTCTATCAACACCATAATTCAAATGCATCAATTCTTCTGCAGTCTTCCTTATTCATTGTCCAGCTTTCACATGCATATGAATCTATTAGGAGCTCTGATAGCATAGTGCCTAAAGCACTTGACTGCTAACCAGAACGCTGGCGGTTCAAACCTACCGGCCACTCCTCGGGAGGAAGGCTGGGCAATCTACTTCCATAATGATACTGTCTCAGAAACCCAAGGAGGTGTCGCTATGAGTCGGATCCAATTCGATGGCAAATAACAACAACAACAAAAGTGAATCTATTGAAAATCCCGTGGCTTGGGTCAGGTGCACTTTAATCTTCAAAGTACATCTTTGCTCTTTAACACTTTAAAGGAGCCTTTTGCAGCAGATTTGCCCAGTCCAATACGTAGTTTGATTTCTTGACTGCTGCTTCAATAATAGCTGGATTAAAAGCACAAGCAACTTGCAACCAAATGAAAAGTAAGGCAGGTTCTCATAACAAGTTAGAGGTTATTATTCCCATTTAATAGGTGAAAAACTAAGATTTGAAAGCTCAAGTGATTTGCCCAAAGGAAAACCTTGCACAAGAGGCAAAGATGCACCCAGCACCAAACATAATGTCTGTGTCCTAATACAAAAAAAAAAAAAAAAATCACTGCCATTGAGTAGATTTCCAACTACAGTGACCCCCACTGGGTTTCTAAGGCTGTCAATCTTTACAGAAGCAGACTGCCTCATCTTTCCTGCCCTAAACAGATGATGGGTTCAAACCACTGACATTTTGATTAGCAGTCAACTGCCTTAACCACTACACCACCAGAGCTGCTTGAGTCCTAATAAGCACTTCATAAATGCTTGTTGATTGTATGCATGAATAAGCCAAAACTTGAACCCCTGATTTCTGATGTAAGTTTCATGTAGTACTTTATATGTAACTTTTTGAGCCTCACAACATGAAGGACTTTACATGAACTAGCTCTTTATTTCTGACCACCATTAATCAAAGGAAAGTCCAATAACTCATCATTGGAATGAAGGGGGCCTAACATGAGTCAGCTTTAGCAAGGTAAGTTTTGAAGGAGAAATAGGAATCCGCAGAAAGTGTCCTCTTACAGTGAGAACAAGTAAAGATATGAAAATGGAAGCTGCCAATTTGCACGTTTTGGAGAGAGACTCTATTTGCCCTGCTGGAATAGTATTAATCTATTTTTCTGTACCCCAGAATCAAAAGCACAGCAGGCACAATAGTGCTAACTTGAATGACAGCTTCTACGTAGAATATTCCTTTCCAACTCTCCTCTTTTTACATGCTGTCTGGTCAAGACCAGAAATGGTTGTTGTTATTAGGTGCTGTCTGGTCAGTTTCAATCCACAGCAACCCCATATGACGGAGTACAACCACTCCCTAGGGTTTTCTTGACTACAGTCTTTACAAAAGCAGATTGCCAGATCTTTCTTCCATGGAGCCACTGGCTGGGTTCAAAAGGCCAACCTTCTAGTTTGCAGCTAAACGCTTAACCATATGCACCACCAGGTCTCCCTTGAGGGATGATAAGTGCCTATAAATGAATGCATCGAATACTTTAATGATAAACATTTGTTTTGACCTCTATTGTAAATTAGCAATGAGGTTTACAGATTGAGGACTCACTAGAAGCCTGAGTTTGTGGATGATGTTCATTAATCATTGAGCCACCTATGGACTTACCAGGCACTATATGGAATAAACATGTGACTATGGTCTGCCCTTTGTGCCTCTGTGTTGCTTAGCTAATCAGACCAGTCTGATGACACATTCTTGTAAATGGTAAAATCAAATATACCAAAATAACAATAAGACAAGCCAAAAAACTCAACAGACGGAGACATGAAAGGTTAAGGTTGGCATTTCTTTTTTCAAGTCACCGTGATGGGGAGAGGGTAGAGAAATGTCAAACCGATGGAAGGGAAAACAAATTAAATTCACCGCTGTAGCCGGCTTATGTCAAAATCTCAAAGGTGACTCCAAAGGCCTTTCAAGTCTAAATAAAGATGGGAAAATACCAATAATTATGCTTTCTATTTATCACCTTTCAGGAGATGGGGACATTTTACAAACTTTAACTCATTAATCCTCACAACATGACTGTGAGTCAAGTGGATGGCGAGTGGTCTACCTTGTCTTACAGAAAAATGATGGGGCTCAGGGGACAGGATGAGTGGCAGCATTGGAGCACCAGGCCTGTGCAGCAGCCAGGGAGAATGCCTAGCAGCAGCAGTTTTAACATCCAGACACTAAACCCACAGACAGGCCCCCAAAGAGATGCACCATTCTAGCACAATCTAAAATTCTATGATTAGAAGCCCATTTTCTTCTGCTTAGCTACCAGCATTTTAATTCTCTGCTCTGTCCTTTTCTAGCTGTTAATGAGAAATTGTCATTTTTAGAAAATCTTGATGCAGTTAATACTAACCATAGGAACCTGGGTGAAATATTCCCTGCCCCCACTCAGTAATATCAGGAAGACCCTGGGTGGCTCAACTACTTGCTGAAAAGTTGCCAGTTTGAACACAACCAGAGGTGCCACAGAAAAAAGGCCTGGTGATCTAGATCTGTAAAGATCACAGCCAAGAAATTTCTGTGGGGCTCCATTCTACTCACATGGGGTTGTCATGGCTCAGAATTGACAGGATAGCAATGGCTTTGGGTTTTTTTTTT
>NW_006922360.1:862799-864491 GCF_000298275.1 Orycteropus afer afer
AGTATACAAGGAGAAGCTTTGAGAAAAGTCTCAGAAGCTGTGGTAATTCAGTTTGTGTGTCAACTTGGCTGGGCCTGGTTGAGTGGCTGAACAGCTGGATGTAGTATTCCCCATGATGAGACTGGTAATCAACTCCATGGTGGAATCTACTGTGAGCAGCTGAGTAACCACCTTAGGGAATGTGGTCTGCTTCCCGTATGTAAGCAGAAGCCTTGGGGAATAGTCTCTAGCTTATGGCACACTTGGACCCTGCATGTAGCCATGTCATTGTTCAGCAGCCTACCATACTCTGCTGACCTTGGGACTTACAATGGACTTAAATTAATGGCCTGCCATGTAGTTTGCTAACATCGGGACTGTACCTTTTTATTTGTCAACCTTGTCTCAGCAGCTAGCAGCTGTCTGAGTGAACAAACACCTCTAGCTCCAGTGGGCCAGGAGCTGGAGGCAGAGCTAAAGCCCAAGGCTGAGGGGCTTTCATCCAGCCCCTAGGGCTTGGCACTTTGAACTTGGACTTAAAGCCCCCAAACTGTGAGAGATAAACTCCTGTTTGTAAGGCCATCCCATTTGTGGTATATGCTTGTCAGAGTGGCCTGAGGTAACCAGAACAGCAGCTTTTTGGCACACTTGGACCCTGCATGTAGCCGAGTCTTCATTTAGCAACCTGCTATGTTTCAAGGTGATCTTGGGACTATCTCTGGACTTGAACTAGTGGCCTGTCACATTGTTTAGTAATATTGGGAATATGCCATTTGTCAACCTTGGGCTTGTTAGCCTCAGCAGCGAGCAGCTTCCCGAGCTAAGAGTGCATCCAGCTTCAGTGGGCAGGGAGTAAGAGGCTGAGCTGAAGCCCAAGGTTAGGAGGCTTTTACCCAGCCCCTAGAGCTGGTACTTTGAACTCAGACTTCTAGCCTCCAACACTGTAAGAGAATAAATCCCTGTTTGTGAAGACCACCCATTTGTAGTATTTTCTGTTAGAGCAGCATGAAGTAACCAAAATGTTAAGTGCTATCTAGTCAGTTCCAACTCATAGGGACTCCACATACAACAGAATGAAATACTGTCCAGTCCTGCACCATTCACACAACTGTCGCTATGCTTCAGCCCATTGTTGCAGCCACTGTGTCAGTCCATCTCATTAAGGGTTCCCCCATTTTTTACCCTCTATTTTACCAAGGATGATATTCTACTCCAGGAACTGGTCCCTTCAGACAACATGATCAAAGTAGGTGAGACAAAATGGCCATCCTCACTTCTAAGGAGCATCCCAGCTACACTCCTTCCAAGACAGATTTGTTCACTTTTCTGGCAGTAGATGGTATTTTCAATATTCTTTGCCAACAATACAATGTAAATGCATCAGTTCTTCTGTGGTCTTCCTTATTTGGTGTCCATCTTTCACATACACATGAGGCTATTTAAAATACCATGGCTTGGGTCAGGTTCACCTTCGTCTTCAAAGTGACAGCTTTGCTCTTTAACACTTCAAAGAAGTCTTTTGCAGCAGATTTGCCCAAGGCAACACATCGTTTGATTTCTTGACTGCTGCTTCCATGGGTGTTGACTGTGGATCCAAGTAAAATGAAATCCTTGGCAACTTCATTATTTTCTCCATTTATCATGATGTTGCTTATTTGCAACTTGAGGCTTGAATTTTTTTCTTCATTTCTTTTGGCTTTAGAAATGCCAGGC
>NW_006922360.1:864933-866481 GCF_000298275.1 Orycteropus afer afer
GGGATCGGGCAGTGTTTCGTTCTGCTGTGCATGGGGTCGCTATGAGTCGGAAACGACCCAACACCACTTAACAACAACATGTAACAGGTGGTTTTTTAATGTTAGGTAGAAACCTATTAGGACTTTAAGAAAGAAGTAGCCAGCTCTCTCGTAGGCTAATACCTGCCCTCAAGGGTTTCTCTTCCTGTTCCTCCCTCCCAGCAATAACCTGGCTCTTCACGGCTCCTGCCGACTGTCAGCTCCTCCGCTCCAGCCTCCTCTTTGCGTGGTCTTTTATCAGTGCCTACACTTCCCACTTTATTCCCCTTTGATCCTCAGGTTTTCCAGTTCTGGAAACAAAAAAATACCAACTACAACTGTAGATTATAAACTCCTGCCCCAATCTGCCACTTCTCCATTCTTCTCCATCTCAGTGGCAAGAGTCTCCAATAGCCCAGTTGTTCTGATCACAAATTTGAAGCTATTCTGGACTCTGCCTCTCATACACTTCATTGAATTCATCAGCACATACTATCACTCTTATCTCCAAAACATGTCTCATATTCCACCATTTCTTACATACCCATTATCCCCAAACTCTGAGCCTCCATCTATACTCCCAGGACCATAACAAAAAACTTCTAACTGGTCTCCCTGCTTCCACTGTTGGCTTCCCACACAGTGTTCTTTGCAGAACAGCAAAGAGGGAAACTTAGAAAAGGTAATGAGATTGTGCCACTCTCCTGCTCTTAATCTTCCAAGAGCTTCCCGCTCTTTGGTGCATTGTTCAATCTTTAACACTCAATGTGGAGTCAACAAACACAACACAGGACTGGGAAGAGAGGCTAACAATCTGTTCTCATATGTCAGTATACCATCACCCATCTGTCAGTTTGTCACACTAAGGTGGCTTTCATGCTGCTATTATCCTGGGAGCTATACTACCAGTAAGGAGCTCTGGCAGCACAGAGCCTAAGGCATCTGACTGCTAACCAGAAGATCGGTGGTTCAAACCCACCAGCCACTCCACAGAAGCAAAGCTGGGCAACATACTTCCATAAAGGTTTACTACCTGAGAAACCCAATGGAGGTCACTAGGAGTCAGAATCAACTCAACAGCAGTGTGTTTGAATTTTTGGTTTTATACCACCAGTATTTCAAATACCAGCAGGCTTACTCCTGTTGGACAAGTTTCAGTGGAATTTCCAGACTAAGATAGACAAGGAAGAAAGGCCTGGAAATCTACTTCCAAAAGCTAGCCAATGAAAACTTTATGGATTGCAACAGAATATTGTCTGACTCACTTATACGCATCATGAGGAGGGATCAACTACTGGAAGAACACATCATGTTGGGTGAAGTAGAGAGAGAGTGAGGATGAAGGAAACCCTTTGTGATATAGATTGACACAACAGCCAAAATGATGGACCTGAACTTGCCAGCAACCACGAGGATGATGCACAATTGGGCAACACTTGGTTCTGTTGCTGTACATAAGATCACTGTGAGTTGGAGTCAACTCTATGGCAGTTTATCTATGTATCTATCTATCTATCTATCTATCTATCT
>NW_006922360.1:874171-877604 GCF_000298275.1 Orycteropus afer afer
GTTTGAACCCAAGCTACATGGCTCCCAAGTCCTGAGTCTTAGCCCGTGACTATACTACACAGCTTCTCTGATGGATAGGCATTCCAAGGTTCCGCGTGACTCCAACCATTTTCCCACCTTTATGTTACATCATGAAGGGTCGGTAGCATAATTAGAATGGCTTGGATCCCATGCCCTGCCCTTGGCTAAGAGAGGGCATGTCACTTTAATGACACTTCTCTCAATACTATGTAGAAAAAGCAAAAGGAACTCTCTGAAAGGAAATTAGGCCATAATCCCCAAAGCAGAGGGAAAGGACCCTGAGCAGCCAAATGTCAAAAGTCTCTATCCCTCCATTCCATTTCATTCTCTAATTAAGATTTCTAAAATGTCCTAGATCCCTCTTCACTGCACTATGTTTCTATGATTTTCATAAGATTTCCAAGGGCTAGGCAAGAAGCAACATTGGACATTAATGTACTTTGTAGAAAAAAGAAAGAGAAAGAAATTTGAGGACCATTTCCTAACTTCTTAATGTGCAACAGTTTTATATATGTTCTTTCTTTTGACTTCAAATTAGTATGAGAGATATCATTGACAAATGAGGACATTGAAGCTAATGATTTGCCCAAGATCACACAACCAGGAGAACCAAGACTTACGCTCCAATCTGCCAAATTAGAATTTTAATTTTCTTGATTTATGACATTCTTGTCTTGCAGACAAGAGTGTAGCGTTCAGTTTGAGGCCAATGTGCCTCATGCTCAGCCATCAGTGGAAGCTTGCAATGTTACTAGGATACCAAGCACATTTCAGTGGAGCTTCCAGACTAAGAAAGACTAGGAAGAAAACCCTGGCAATCTACTTTCAAAAATTATCCCACGAAAACCCCATGGATCACAAAATTCCAATCTGCAACCAATCGTGGGGCTGGCTCAGGACCAGCCAATGTTCCACCATGCATGAGGTCACCATGAGTTTGGGGCCAACTTGACAGCAGCCAAGAACTGATTGGAAATATTGGAGAGGTCCTTTGGGTGACAGAAAAACAATCCTAACAATAGATAATGTATACAAAATACACATCTGTTATAATAAAAAAACCTGAGGAGATTAAATTGTAAATGTGAAAATACATTTAAATACTAATCAGATGGAAGATATTATGCTTTAATTAACAAAAGGATATGGAAATCACACTTCAATTATAAAATGTATTGACCCAATAAAGTAACAAAATAGCATTGCTTTAAAGTAAAAGTATTACAACCTTGAACTTTTTTTTAAAATCATGCACTGACATGCTGTTGACAGCTCTAGGATTTCCAGTCCAGAGAAAAAGAGGGAAGAGTGTGAGAGACAATTGAGAAGAGATAAAAGTTGAATGTCGACAATACCTTCCAATGTCCCACAAATCAAGTGGGTTGTTCATTCAATTTAACCCTCCACTTCCCTAGCAAGGAAAAAGATCAATCATTTCACTTATACAAAAAATTATGCAGGCAATAACATTTTACTGATATTTCAGTCAGCCCTCTGGTTAGCAGTCAAATGCCTTAGGCATATGCCACCAGAGCACCCTCCTTTCTATACAGAGAACAGAATTACAAACTACATTTTACTGATATTTACTGTAATTCATAATTACAATTATGAATTTTTGTTTGTTTTTATGCAAAGGGCAACTTGCAGGAGAAAATTTTTTCTGTCCCATAATATCGGGAGGAAACAACAGAAAGAAAGCTGCATATAAATAGAGCTATAATCAGTCTTACAGATCCACATTTTGCTTACCTATTTGTGAAACCATGGGGTGTTTCTACAGCTAAGTACACAGTATCTATACAACATACAGCATAGAAACATGTGGGCCGGCCCTTTCCACCACAGATAGAAATCTCAACTAATCCAGGGTAAGCCATTAACTATTTACATGACTCTGGGCAAGCCACTTAATTTGCCTTTGCCCTTTGGTCTACCCCCCAGGTTGGGCACTACACGGAAACTCCCTAAAAACCAGACATGACATCAAAGCCAATATTTCCTGGAGGCCAGCCTTGCTGAATTCTTTGAAACACACTAAATTTAGAAGTAGCATGCAAATAACATTGCTCAGATTAAACTTGCTTATTAGTGGTCCAGATGATAATCAAAGGCAGACAGATGGTCGCTTAATGAATGTTATTGGAAGGAAGGCATCTTTAAATATAGGATTTGTGTGAAAAGTTTGCTTTTTCTTACAAAGTATTTTGACGATTCTATTAGAATGTTAAGGAGCCCTGATGGTGCAGCGGTTAAGCACTGGGCTGTCAACCAAAAGGTGGGTGGTTTGAAGCCACCAGCTGCTCTGCAGGATAAAGATGTGGCAGGCTGCTTCTGTAAACATTACAGCCTCAGAAACCCTATAGGACAGTCTGCTCTGTCCTATAAGGCTGCTGTGAGTCAGAATTGGCTTGAGAACAATGGGTCTGGTTTTTTTGGTTTTATTAGAATGTTGGCATCTCCTTTCAGAATGTAATCTGTGGAGTTTCACTTAGGCATGTTCAGTGAGATCAAAGCTTTGAAGAGCTACAGAAAGGGTTCTCCAAGTCTAATAAGCAAAACAATGCAGTTAAAATGGAGATCAAAGCCTTAATAGAAAGCATGTAATTATTGACAGCCAGAGTATGCATCTTAAAGGATCAGAAGTATCGAATATACCTTGCTTTACAGAAACTTAACATGTGAAACAAAATCTACACAGTGCCAAAATAAGGAATGATTGCTTCTTCTATCAAAAAAAAAAAAAAAAAATTCTATAGAATTTCTTTTGACCCAAACTACTCTAACATACTCAAAACAAAATTTGATTTATTTAGTTGGGTTTTTTTTTTTTTCTCTCCTTTCAAAAAACATGTCATCCTCCTTGCTTAGCAAAAAAAAATGTAGTTAGTGACTGTATCTCATTCCCTTTTATATCCAAAACCAAAAACCAAATTCACTGCCGTCCAGTCAATTCCAACTCATAGCGAACCCTCCTTGGGTTTCTGAGGCAGTATCTCTATGAAGTAGATTGCCCAATCTTCCTTCTGAGGAGTGCCTGGTGGGTTTGAACTGCCAGCCTTCTGGTTAGCAGTCAAATGCCTTAGGCACTATGCTACCAGAGCACCCTCCTTCTATACGGAGAACAGAATTACAAACTACAGTGTACAATAGGCAAGATACTTCTCCACATGGCTACTTACAACTCGGAATCAGCATCAACTCATGTTATTGGTGTTAACTAATGTTAGTAACACAACTAATATTTATTGAACACTTATAAAATTCTAAATGTCTGGCAATTTTTTTATTGTGGTAAAATATATATCATAAGCAATTTGTTCTGCTTACCAGTTTTAAGCATACAATTTAGTGACATTGACTACATACATCATGCTGTGCAACCATCACCTCTATCCATTTCTATGTATGT
>NW_006922360.1:878089-879410 GCF_000298275.1 Orycteropus afer afer
GCTTTCGAATCTATTGGGTGTATACCTAGGAGGGGAATTGTTGGTTCTTGTGCTAACTCAGTATTTAATTTTTGGAGGACCCACCAAGCTGTTTTTCATGATAGCTGCACCATTTTGCATTCCTACCAGCCAGGAATGAAAGTTCCAATTTCTCTGCATCCTCTCCAACACTTGTTGTTTACGATGTTTCTAATAATAGTTTAATCCTAGTGAACATGACTCTATGTCATCATGAGTTGGAATTCCCTTGACAGCAACTTGGTTTTTGGTTTTGTAATGAGGCTAAAGAGCTATCTCATTATGCCTTGGAATTGCGTTTCCCTAATAACTAATGGGGAGCTCTGGTAGCATAGTGGCTAAGGCACTTGACTGCTAACCAGAAGGCTGGCAGTTCAAACCCACCAGGCACTCCTCAGAAGGAAGGTTGGGCATTCCTACTTCCGTAGTGATACTGCCTCGGAAACCCAAGGAGGGATCACTATGAGTCGGGGCCTACTCGATGGCAAATAACAACAACAACAACAACAATAACTAATGACATTGAGCATCTTTTAATGTATGTATTGGCCATTCATGTATCTTCTTTGAAAAAATGAAAACTTAAGAACTTTGTCCATTTTTTTTTTATTTGGTTGTATAAGTCATTTATATATTCTGAGTATCGCTGCCTTGTCAGATATATGATTATCATATATTTTCCCTCATTCTGGAGGGAAATTTAATTTAATTTAATTATTAAATGCTTGCTCACTTTCTTGGTAAATCCTCTGATGCACAAAAGTTCTTAATTTTGCAGTCCATTCTCTCTGCTTTCTTTTTTGTTGCTCATACTCCTGGTGTCATATCTAAGAATTCACTGTCAAAATATAGATCCCAAAGCATGATCCCTCCTAAGGGTTTTATGCCTTTAGTTCTTATATTTAGATCCTTGATTTATTTTGACTTAATTTTTGTATATGGTGTGAGGTATGGATCCAACTTCATTATGTTTCATGCAGAGGTCCAGTTGTCCATGTGAGGCATATTTTACAAAAGACTTTTGTTAAAAGCAATTACACACACACACACACACACCAGTTTTCCCAGAATAAAACTGAGTTTGACAGATGCACAATTCTACAAGGGTATCAGTCAGGGTCCCTTTACAATACAGAAGCTCACCAGTTATTCAAATAGAAAAAAATGAATATAAAGTATTGTTAACCACATATAAAGCTGTTAACTAGGTAACTGATGTGGTAAAAAGAGAACTCTGAGCAAATGTGTACTGTAAGTATTTAACATTTTCTTTGATTGTGAAAATCTAATTAGTAGCATTTGG
>NW_006922360.1:879545-882094 GCF_000298275.1 Orycteropus afer afer
TTTACCCAGAGCAACACATCATCTGATTTCTTGACTGCTGTTTCCACTGGTGTTGATTGTGGATCCAAGTAAAGTGAAATCCTTGATGACTTTTCTCCCTTTATCATGATGTTGCTTATTGATCCAGGTGTGAGGATTTTTATTTTTCTTATGCTGACGTGTAGTCCACACTGAAGGCTATAGTCTTTGATCTTCATCAGTAAGTGCTTCAAGTCTTACTCATTTTCAGCAAGCAAGGTTATGTCATCTGCATATCACAGGCTGTTAATGAGTCTTCCTCCAATCCTTATGCCATGTTCTTCTTATTATTAGTTATTACAATTCTTGCTTTCTGTCATTGCTTGTAAGAGTCATGGTAGTGTACAACAAAGACTCTCATTAATAACTCTATCTGTTATATTTGGTGTCTTAGTTTCCTAGGGCTGCCATGACAACTTACCACAAAGTGGATGCCTTTAAAGAACAGAAATTTATCTCATGATTCTGGAGGTTAGAAGTCCAAATCAGGGTATCAGCCTTGTCAATTCCCTCTGTAAATTCTAAGAAAGGAATTGTCCAATGCCTCACTCCTAGCTTTAAGTGGCTGACAGTAATGCTTGTCTTCCCCTGTGTGTGACACTGTTTCCATGTGTTTTCCCCTCTTTTATAAGACACTGCTCAGAAGGGATTGAACCCATCCTATTCCAGCATGATCTCATTAATTTAACTGATCATATCTTCAAAGGAAGAACTTATATCAAAACAAGGTCACATTAGTAGTGGGGGAGGAACAATTCAGAAAAGGAGAATGAGAATGGTTGCACAACTTGATGAATGCAGTCAATGTCACTACATTATACAACTAGAAATTGTCGAATTGGTGTATGTTCTACTATGTATATACTGAACTACAACAAAAATAAAACAAATTATTTTTGAAAAATAAAACAAAATCGGATTCACAGGTCCTGGGGGTAGGATTTCAACTTTTTGGGGGAATGGGGACTTTAATCTATAACAGTTCGTATTTTGTAACAGAAATAAAAAAAGATGACCTAAACAACTCAGAGACTTCTCTTTTTTTATGTAAAACAAGCCTGGAGTTCATCAGTGCAAGAATGGTAACAATTTTACACCCTCAGGGTTCTAGGTTTCTAACCTTCTACTCCACCATTTTTCTGTGCAGGTGTCCTCAGTTCTCATACTTCCTCGCCATGACAAGATTGCTCCTTGACATCAAATATAGAATCCTTGTTCCAGTTGAAAGGAAGGGAAGGGCAAGGGGCAGCTAATTCTGCCCCTTTAAAGAATTCCCTCAGAAGCCCCTCCCAGCATCATTTTCTCACATCTCATTCTTCAGAACTCTGTCACATGGCCACTCCCTGCTATAAGGGAGGCTGGGGAATGTCTGTCTTAGTCAGGCATGTTGCCACCCTAAAAAAAATGAAAGTTCTGTTTGGTAAAAAAGGAATGATGGATATTGATTTGGCAATTATTTATACGTCAGTCACACAAGATAAGCAGACCTTCTTCATATTTTCCATTATTATGTTATGATATACTTCCCCTTCCTTTGTTCAGTTTTCTTTTTTTTTTTTTTTCTGTCTTCAGCTTTTTTTATTGTCACTTTTTTTTCTTGCTCACTGTATCAGTAAGAAAACAGGACCAATAGAAGATTTTACATATATGTGTATATGTGTTTGTCTATTTCAAGGAATTGGCTTAAGTGATCATTGGTGGCCAGACAAGTACTATGAATCCATAAGGTAGGCTGTCGAGAATGGCAGTCTGCATACTCCCAGGCATCAACTAAACATTTAGTCCACAGGCAGAATTTCTTCTTCTTCAGGAAAATCTGTCTCCTCTTACTGACTTTTCAACTGATTGGGTCAGGCCCACCCAGATTATCAAGGATAATCTTCTTTACCAAGTATACTGATTAAAGATGTTAATCACATCTACAAAATACATTCACATAAGACCTAAATTAATATTCAATTGAATAACTTGGGACAATAGCCTACCCAAGCTGATGCATAAAATTAACCATCACACTCACAAACCTCTTTTCTCCATCTGCCCTCAGTACATCATTCACATGAGATCATAATGAGATGGGCTTCTCCAAGACTTGTACAGTATAATATCCTTGCTTCTTCACTGCTTCCTTTCCTTCCCCATCCCACATGAAGTCTCTACATGGACTCAGACCTGGCTATGGTTGCTCATTTGGTCACCCCAAGGGCACAGATCCCTACTGTACATTTCCTGGATAAGAAAGTCTATTGTAATATACATGAAAGAGAAAAGGATGACACTTAATCATTTAGAAACAGGCTCAATACAAGGCACATTCATTTAGAAATTAGGGAAAGGTTTAAAATATAGGCACTTTAGGCCTCAGAAAACCAATATAGAACTTCCACTCCTGACTATTTCTTCCTTTCTTCCTTATTTAAGTGTACAGCACAGACATTAAGAACTTTGGCCCTATAATCAACTGGATTTGAAATCCAGGTTACCTAACTTTGGGCAATTTCATAAATACTGTGAACGTTAAGTTACTTTAT
>NW_006922360.1:882664-883697 GCF_000298275.1 Orycteropus afer afer
TGTCAGACAAGTAAAGAAATAATTACAGTACAACATAGAAATGCAATAAGAGGAGGTGAAGCAGAGGAAGAAAGTACTCCCGCCTGCAGAACAACAAGTGTTCACAGTAGAACCCCAGTCACAGGAGCTGGACTTCAAATGACTCATACTTTCCTGAGAGCAAAAGCAAGGAAGGGCATTACAAGCATAAGGAATAGCATGTGTAAAGAGGCAGAGGGATAGAAGAGCAGAGCATGCTGGGATTAGAGCAAGCAGTGCCGTGGAGTGTGAGGAGGGCTGGGAGCAGGGGAGGTGGAGAAGGAGGAGGAAGGTAGCATCTTCCTGTCTTATGAAGGTGGGTATGGCATGCTCAGGAGTTTACCTTTATCCTGCAACCAGTGGAATGGGGGCAGGGAGCAGACTTTCAACTCTGCTTTTGGCCACGGAGCAGTTGTACTGTAAATTGATAAAGCAGCATTTGTACTTACTTGCCTACAAGCCAAACACAGCAAATGCACATGTCCCCACGGAAGTATCCTCTGCCAGAGTCATCAGTAATCAAGGCAGCATGGGGACGGAGGGATTACATGTATCAAAAACAAGTTAACCATAGCACCCAACCCAGCCCATCACCTTACACCACTCACCACAGATAAAATTACAGGAGGTGTAGGAAGAAAGAAAATTTCTTAGTTGAAATGAAATAATATGTCTTCAAATAATGCACTCTCTTCTCTCCATACATACCAGTTCTACATCATTTGACAGAGTTGACTGTTTCCTTCCCCTTGAAGCACTTGCTTCTTTCGACTTCCGGTGCACCCGTTTTCTTGGTTGTCTTCCTACATTCCGGGTGCTGCTTCTCAGTCTCCTTTGCCAGTTCCTCTTGATATTGGAGGTCCAGGTTTCAGTCCTTGGACCTCTTTCCCATCTTTACTCCATAGGTGATTGAATCCAAACTTATTACTTCAAATACCATGGATGTGTTGACAATTCCCAATGTCACATCACCAGCCCAGACCTCTCCCTTGAGTTTCAGACTCTTTCCAATTGC
>NW_006922360.1:883797-884915 GCF_000298275.1 Orycteropus afer afer
AGGTCCAGGTTTCAGTCCTTGGACCTCTTTCCCATCTTTACTCCATAGGTGATTGAATCCAAACTTATTACTTCAAATACCATGGATGTGTTGACAATTCCCAATGTCACATCACCAGCCCAGACCTCTCCCTTGAGTTTCAGACTCTTTCCAATTGCCTCCTCAATACTTCTACTCATGACGCAAGACAGCACAAACTTAATATGGATAAAATCAAACTTTTGGCCTTCCTCTCCAAATCTGTCCAGTAAATATGTTGTTGTTGTTGTTGTTGTTGTCATTAGCTGGTATCAAGTCAGCTCCAACTCCTGGCAAACTTAAATATAACAGAATAAAGTCTTGGCCAGACCTGGGTCATCATTATGATCATTGGTATACTTGAGTCAATTGTTATAGTTGTTGTATCATTCCATCTCTCTCCCACAAATCCTTTTAAAACATGTTGTTAGGTTCCATCAAGTAGGTTGTGACCCCATGCACAACAGCAAAAATATTGTCCATCCTCACAATTGTAGTCATGCTTGAGCCCATCATCACAGCTACTATGTCAATCCATCTTGTTGAGGGTCTTTCCCTTTTTTGCTGAACCTCTACTCTACCTAACATGATATCCTTCTGGTCCTTTCTGACAATATGACTAAAGTACAAGAGACAAAGTCATGTCATTTTTGCTTCTAAGGAGCATTCCAGCTGTACTTCATCCAAGGTGGATTTGCTCATTCTTCCAGCACTCTGTGATACATTCAGTATTCTTTGCCAACACCACAATTCAAATGCATCAATTCTTAGTTTTCCTTATTCATTGTTCAGCTCGCTTATACATATGAGGCTATTGAAAACAACATAGCTTGGGTCAGGCACAACCTTAGTCTTCAAAGTGACATCTTCACTCTTAAACACTTTAAAGAGGTCTTTTGCAACAGATTTTCCCAATTCATTATGTGGTCTGATTTCTTGACTACTGCTTCCATAGACATTAATTGTGGACTCAAGTAAAATGAAATCCTTGACAACTTCAATCTATTCTCCACTTATCATTATGTTGCTTAATGGTCCAATTGTGAGGACTTTTGTTCCCTTTATGTTGAGTTGTAATCCATACAGAAGGCTGTAGTCTT
>NW_006922360.1:885645-886739 GCF_000298275.1 Orycteropus afer afer
TCAGTATTTGAAAATATATATCACATTATCTTTCCCGCTCAGCAAAAAACTGCCAAGCAGCTTCTTATTTTATTTATTTAAGCCCAAGTCCTTGAAATCCCCTTCAAAGCCCTAAATGGCTACATCCCTCCTTTTGACCTACCTCACATCTGTCTTCTGCCATCTCTACCTTGACCATTCCTCTCCAGCCACACTGGCATCCTTGCTGCTCTTCAAATACACCATACTTCAGCCTCAAGGCCTGCGTACTCACTCTTACCCTCAGCTCAAATGTTACTTTCTCAGTAAGGTCTTCCCTAAATACCCTTTTTGGAAATATTAAACTCCACCACCTTCACCATGTATCCTTGAACTCCTTATCTTCTTCCCTGCTTTTTTTCTTCATAGTACTGATCACCCTCTAACTTTTTTTACTTGTGAATTTGTTGTTATTACACTATTACTAAAATGTAACACAGCATGAGAAATGTTTTTCTATTTTTCTCATTGTTGTATTTATAGTGAATAAAACAGAGCCTGGCACAAAATAGGTGTTCAATAATTTTTTTAAATTAATAAATCAATCTATGGACAAAATACTAGACTTAAAGTATGATGACCTAGGTTTCAATACAGACTCTACAACTTATTTTCTTTAAAATGCTAGGCAAATAAGTGATCCTTTTTAGGCCTCAGTATCCTCATCTGAAAAGTGAGGATCATAATCTCTTCCTTTGTATGTATGTAGCAAAATAATTAAGATTATATATAAAGGCACAATGTAGTAAGCACTCAATAAATGATTATTTAATTCAGATACTGTATTCAAGTTTTCCAGCAAATCAGTTGGCCAATCCTGCAACATAATCAGAGTTTCATCCATTGCTAGTAATTCTATGATTTGTGAAAACTGAGTTTAAAAATTCTATTTTATTACATTATTTCCATACTCCATATTAACTCTCCAAACAGGCAATAGAAAGTTAATGCATCGCAACGTACTGCCTTGGAGTCGGATCCAACTCATAGCAACCCCTCCTTGGGTTTCTGAGGCAGTATCACTACAGAAGTAGATTGCCCAACCTTCCTTCTGAGGAGTGGCTGGTGGGTTTGAA
>NW_006922360.1:887184-891170 GCF_000298275.1 Orycteropus afer afer
GACTCAATGGCAAATAACAATAACAACAACAACAATATCCTAGTGGGGAAAAAATATAATAAACATTGTCAGATACTGATATATTACAAAGAAAAATAATACAATATATGGAGACCTAAATGAAGCAAGGGACTGAGCTATGAGGATATCTGGAAATTATCAGATAATTAGATAATTATCAGATAATCATACGAAGGAAACAGTAAATGCATAGGCCTTGAGGTGGAAGCAAGTGTGATATGGTCAGGGACCAAAAGCAGAAGTCAGTGTGTCTGTAGCTGAGTGACCATAGGGGATTAGCTAGGGGCAAGATCATGTAAAGACTTACAGGAACTGGCTTAATTACTAGCAATTAACCTTTAAGTGATAGAACACATATTTCAAAATTACGCTACTGATATTTGATTGTTTTGCCCTATTTCACCCCAGGTTTTTCATATTTTCTTTTCTTTATTCTTGATATTGTACTACAAACACAGTATTAAATCTTGATTTTTATATTTGTCATATTAGATACACTTTGTGTGGATTGAAGCACTCTTTAGAGATATATTTTAATGGTTGTACAATGTACCACTGTTGTTGTTGTTGTTGTTGTTGTTGTTGTTGTTATGTGCCATCGAGTCAGACCCAACTCATAGCGACCCTTCCTTGGGTTTCCAAGGCAGTATCACTTCAGAAGTAGATTGCCCCAACTTCCTTCTGAGGAGTGGCTGGTGGGTTTGAACCGCCAGCCTTCTGGTTAGCGGTCAAGTGCCTTAGGCACTATGCTACCAGAGCTCCTAATGTACCACTATGTTGATAATTTTGTAATTTAAATAATCATTCTTCAGTTTAGTTGTTTCCTGGATTTCACAATTATACATATTTCTGAGACTTGGATTAATATTGTAGACTGGGCATTCTTCTCCCTCCAAAGCACCCTAATCTGTAGCTGACAGAAAAATATATAGAAAGAAAGGGGAAAAGAAAGGTGAGAAGACAGAGATGAAAAGGGAGAGGAAGAAAAGGGTAGAGAAATAATCTTGCTATTATTAGTAGAAGTAAGTGAGTTATCAATGCACCAGAAACGTGAGGGGAGTACTGACAGATAAAAAGCAAAGGGATCATGTTTACGGAGGGAACAACAACACAAAAAATACTCAGAAGAAGAAGGCAGCGGAAGTCCTAGAGATGCTCCAAGGCCAGATACAACTAGCACAAAGAGCAGGAAAAGGCCTTTGCCTTTCCTCCGGGTGGTTAGCTGAGGAACTGCATTCAGAGGAGCTACAAAAGTCAGCCTGTCTTCCACGTTTCTTTGTGTTGAACAATGCTCTGTAGATTCACTGCTTTAGTCTGTGGAAATGCTAGTCATGGAGAGTCAGGGCAGCCCCACAGACAGGTAGCTCCACCCAGGACTTCATGTCTATAAATCAGCACATCCTACCTGTGTACACACCATGTCTTTCCCATAATCAGCAAAGTCAAATTCTTGTAATCAAAATTGTTATTCAGGCTAAAGCAAAAAGGAATTCTTAAACACAAAGATGAACAGAAGAGTTCTGTTCAAAAAAAAACAGAGGAATAAGGCAAACAGTTCTGTGATAGCAGAATAAGAACCTCTGATAACCTGCTCTTTCATAAATGCAATGAGAATACTGGCAACAATCATCAAGATCGATTTTATCAAGAACTGAAAATTATCCAAAAACTTGTAACAACCCAAGAAGTGTTCATTACACTGAAAAAAAATGACATAATTTCAGTAAGAACAGTGAGCTTTGGTGGTATTTTAACTTGTCCTATTTCCATTCCTCTCTCTCTAGCTCTAGTTATTGTTATGTGCCGTCGAGTCAAACCCGACTCATAGTGACCCGTCCTTGGGTTTCCGAGGCAGTATCACTACGGAAGTAGGATTGCCCAACCTTCCTTCCGAGGAGTGGCTGGTGAGTTTGAACCGCCAGCCGTCTGGTTAGCAGGCAAGTGTCTTAGCCACTATGCTACCAGAGCTCCAGTAGCCTTAAAAATGAATAGCCTCACAACCACAGAATCTGTGAAAAACAACAATCTAAAGCAAATGGAGGGGATATAATAGGTTTTGAGCCCCACAATAATCTTCATTCCACGAGAATTATCATTACTGGATATATCTGGCAGCTACCTGGAAACCTCATTTGGAGAACCTGTCTGTATTTGACTTGACTCAGAGTTCTTTCAGTGTGAATACCCTTTTTCTCAGATATTTATTGAAAGAAATCAATGGAAATTATTTAACATTACAACTGCCTAAGGTGGGATTAGCAGTTAGAGAAAACAAAAGGCTGACTAAAAAACTTTTAAAGAAAAGCTGGAAAGTGAGGTGTTCATAGAGGGCTTTGAAAAAGCTCCACGACATTCCTGGGAATCTGGGAATGCAGGAGAGGCCTACCATGCTCAGAAAAAAACCTGAGCAGGCCTTTATCTCTTCCTGCTGACTGAACCTGAGGCTCTGCTGAAGAAGGAAGTAAAAGAAAGGAACAGTAGTAAACTGCCAGGGTATTGAAGGTATGCACCAACATTCATACAGAAACTCTCAGCAAAGGCTAGAATTATAGATTAAACACATTTAAGGAAATCTCAGTGCCAATCATTATCTGACCACTAAGCTAACTGAGGGGAGCTCTGGTAGCATAGTGGCTAAGGCACTTGACCGCTAACCAGAGGCTGGCGGTTCAAACCTACCAGCCACTCCTCGGAAGGAAGATTGGGCAATCTACTTCCGTAGTGATACTGCCTCGGAAACCCAAGGAGGGGTCACTATGAGTCAGGTCAGACTCAATGGCACACAACAACAACAACAACAAAGCTAACTGAGCAGAGACACCAGTGGGCACGCATGACAAAAAAAAAAAACCACTGACTTTACACAATACGTTCAGGAGAGCCACTGAACAAACAAATAGCAACAACACAATACATAAATAACAGCAAGCAATGGAGAAAAGGGGAAAATCTGATTTCCAGAATTGCAGCATTATATCATTCATAGTGTTCTGTTTTCAACAAAAACTATTAAAAAAAAAAAGTATGTCCCACATACATAGGAAAAAAGTCATCAATAGAAACTTAGAAACTACCCCTCAGACATTGGATTTATTAGAAAAAGGCTTTAAATCAACCTGGGTCAGCAAGATCACCCTGACGTTCAATAATTCTCTAGAGGTCTCACCGAACTTCAAAAAGCTGTTACATTCATTTAAAACATAAAAGACTGAGACTTATAGAGCCATAAAATTTTTACAACAATTTTAGATGCAAGGACGTAATATTTTCTAAGTTCCAAGGGGAAATGATTGGAAACCTAACCAAACAAGCATTTGAACTATTATGATATACTCGCATTTACAAACAACTAAGTTTTTCTTGTGTTATCAGGTGCAGTTGAGTAGATTCTGACTCACAGTGACACTGTGTACAACAGAAGGAAGCAAGGCCAGCTCCTGGGCCATGTTCACAATGGTTGCTACATGTGAGCCCATCGCTGCAGCCATTATGTCAATCTTTCTCATTGAGGGTCCTCCTCTTTTTCACTGACCCTCTACAGCAACTAAGTAACTGAATGTTAATAGAATACCACAAAATTCTTTTTGGGGGGGTCCTCATTTTTTTTTCTTTTTTTTTTAGAACTCGCTTTACATTCAACATAGCACATACATTTAGTTTCATTCCCCATTCACCATGTCCAACCCTAACCCAGTCTCCTCCCCTCCCTACCCTATAACCCTCCCCTGTGCCCCTCATATTTATGCCCTCCTGTTCGTCCTGCATTTCCTCAGTTTGAGCGTTGGTCTTGTGGTGCCCCGTGGTCTATTGCTCTAAGGGATGTATTACCATAGAGTATGTGGGCGCGTCATCCTGGGTTGAGTGGTCTGTGTGCACATCTTGTTAACTATTGGGCTGAGAGCCCACCCCTGGGGGTGAGTTTTATTCCAGGCGCAGAATGTGTTCCAGGGCCATAGTATTGGGGG
>NW_006922360.1:892151-893550 GCF_000298275.1 Orycteropus afer afer
GGAGAACTTAATGAAGAAAAAATAGAAAAAGATGTTAAATACTTGAAAATTGATATTCATATTAGTTCTTACAAAAATCTTTTTAAATTGAATTTCTTTTTCACTCTTCTTAAGCAATGGAACACATTCATTTTTAAATAGAAATAACCTTTTGTTGTAATTATGCTCCTTTCTTTGCATATTTGGCAAGACTTGCTTCTGTCAACCACTTATCTGTCCTACTGAGACACATGAAAGAGCTAAAACACAAGGGTTAATGGAAGTATCACTCTAACACATTTTGAAGGGCATTTCTTGTTCTTGCTGTCTTTGAACAATAAAGCAACTAAGGCTGCATACCACTTTGCTAATACAAGGAGTCAAAGTTCAAGTGTGAGCAAGTTGAAAAGGAATTCTAAAACTCTTGGATTGTTCTAAAATGAGCCTTAGGAACCTGCTTCCTAATTGTTTGTCTCTGTTATGAAAAGTAAGCTTCCCAGTTTACAGGGGGCAGACTGTCCAGCATATACCAGCAAAATTCTAAACGGTACTTCCTTTCACTGTCAAATGTATCCTAGAGATGAAGGACTTGTAGGGGAGAGGGAACTAATAGAATTTTCTTAACCATTTCTCATGTGTGGTCATTTTTTCTGTGGTTTGCCTTTTTTTTTTTTTTTTTAATCTTCTGGCACAAGATAACATGGATTTAAAACACACACACACAAATTCAAAAGCAGGTTTTTTTTAGTAATTGAGGAGTTAACTGGAAAAAATTTTATCATCTCGTGTAACAACAGAAACTGTTGTTAGTTTGTTTTGATGTAAAATTACAAGACACATTTTTGTTTTACATAATCACAAATACTCCAATGTCTCATAAGATTTTAAAAGCAATGGTAAATATGAAGGTAGAAACAGACTTCTGTATCCTGTCTCACTAACAATTTGGTCAAAAGGAAAATTTGGTCATCTCTGTCAACATGAGAAATCCAGGCCTTTGGGTGAAGACTGAAAATAGACACTTGGACTTCAAAGAAATCACAGGCTTCCAAAGTAGCACCAGCAGGAACCCCCCCAAAAAAACAGAAAAAATCTTCCTCTGAAGTGTCATTTTCAAATGATTGACTTGTATTTTAATTAAAATAGTTGACCATGGAAGAGGTGAATGCAATAAGGATTCTTTTTCCATGTTAAAAATAATAGTGTAATAATTAATGTACTCCATATGATATTATTTGAAGAAAATGCATAAAGGCCAAAAACAAAAAACTATGAATTTATTAACAATTTCAACTGAGATTACCTTGTATTCATTGGAGTCACTGGGTAGCACAAACAGTTAACAAGATTGACTGCTAACCAAAAGGCTGGGTGTTCAAGTCCATCAAGAGGCTTCTTAGAAGTAAAGTTGACCAATCTA
>NW_006922360.1:894618-896160 GCF_000298275.1 Orycteropus afer afer
TGCACAGTCGAGGGTGTAATAATTATAAGTGGCAAACACCCAACAGAAAAGAAAACAGTTTGGATTCAAATGCAGGTCTAGCTCACATCCAAATTTTGTCCTTTCCCATTATCATTACAGCATCATAAAGTCGTCATTCATTTTGTAAAACTGTATTGAGAGGATCTAAGGATCCTGGTGGTGCACTAGTTAAACACTCAGCTGTTAAACAAAAGGTCAGCAGTTCAAAATCCACCGGCTGTTCCTTGGGAGAGAAGAACTGGTGATCTGCTCCCATAAAGATTACAGCCTAGGAAACACTACCTGGCAGATCTACTCTGTAATTTAAGGTTACTATGAGTCAGAATCAACTCACCAACACACAACATGGGCAGTGGGTTCTTCACTTACATGTAAGATTTAAGCTAACCTACTCAAATGACTTTTAGGTTGTAGATAATTTCAATTCTTAGGATTGTATTCCTGAACCATATTATTTTCCCACCCCATCATCTCAAACCTTTACCTCCTTGCTTTCTCCCCACAAAGAAAAAGCACCTATGCCCCTTACCCCTGTGACTATAAAGTAGTTTCCAAGCAGGAAGGAAGATGCTACATGCATAGAATCCCTCTGTTTAGAATTCAAATTGGATAATTCATATTTTGCAAATTTCTGAATCTAAATGTCACCCATCATCATCCCTGTTGAAATTAAACCATTGAACAACTTGACTATTTCCAAGCACTGTGTTTTCCATCTTGTCCCTTTGTGTCCAGTGCTGACCTCCCCATAGCTGAGTCCTCTCAGGGAATATTCATATGGAAAGTCATCAGTTGAGTCGATCTCATTGCTTGCCCATCCTGGCCTTGCTCTCCAATATCTGGGTTTCTTAGGAAAAAAACATTGAGAAGAACAATATCCATGAAATCAGTTGATTAGTGTGTCCTCTATTCACCCAAAACATGTTGCCCACCAGCCAAGAGAAAAGACCTGGTGACCTGATACCATAAAGATTACAGCCTAGAAAACCCAATGAGGCAATTCTACTCTGTCATGTAGGGTCACTTAGGAGTCAGAATCAATTCAATGACACACAATAACAACATCAACAAGTACAGAGATGTTTCACCAAAAAAGAAAAAGATTTTTGTGGTCAAGAGTATTGGAAACTCTGCTTACTTTAACATTTATTTGCAAACTGATAAGAAATTTTCACTAGACCTTGGTTCCTTGAGACAGGGATTGTGTCATTCCTGTGCCCCAAAGGCTAGTACAGTATTTAGACCATGGAAAGTGCTTCACAAAAATCTGTTGATCAAAAAAAGAAATTACTCTTCAATACTAAACAATCTGTGAACAACTAAAATTTGAGGGGGTGAAAAAAAAGTAAGCTCTACCCAGAGTTGTGCAAATGTATTGTTGTTGTTCTTATTTGCCGTTGAGTCAGCCCTGACTCATAGCGACCCCGCCTTGGGTTTCCAAGGCAGTATCACTACAGAAGTAGGATTGCCCAACCTTCCTTCTGAGGAGTGGCTGGTGGGTTTGAACCGCCAGCCTTCTGG
>NW_006922360.1:896835-898245 GCF_000298275.1 Orycteropus afer afer
GTAGTTATTTTCATGAGACTGGTAATCAATTTCATCATGGAATCTACTGGAGCAGCTGAGTAGCTGCCTTAGGGATGTGATCTGCTTCCAATATATAAGAACACAACTTTGAGAAAGGTCTCTGAGCTTTTTGGTATGCTTGGAACCTACATTTAGCTGAGTCTTCATTCAGCAGCAGCAGCCTGCCATGCTTGCCCTGCTGATCTTGGGACTGTCTCTGGACACTAGCAGCCTGCTGTTATTTGGTAATCTTGGGACTGTGCCATATTGTTTGCCGACCTTGCACCGATCAGCCTCAGCAGCCACCAGCTGCCTGAGTTAAAATAAGCCTCCAGCTTCTGTAGGCCAGGAACAAGAGGCTGAGCTGAAGCCCAAAGTCGAGGGGCTTCCACCCAGCCACTAGAGTTGGCACTTTCAACTCAGACTTCTATCCTCTTAAACCATAAGAGAAAAAAGCTGTTTGTTAAAGCTATACACTTATGGTATATTTCCTATTAGAACAGCATAAGATGACCAAAACATCACATTATTTTCAATATTCTTCACCAAAACCAAACATCAAATATATCAATTCTTCAGTCATCTTTATGCACTTTCACATGCATATGAACTGTTTGAAAATACCATGGCTTGGGTCAGGCACACCTTAGTCTTCAAAGTGACATCTTTGCGTTTCAATACGTTAAAGAGGCCTTTTGCAGCAAATTTACCCAATGCAATACATCATTTGATTTCTTGACTGCTGCTTCCATGGGTATTGAGTGTGGATCCAAGTAAAATGAAATTGTCTACAACTCCAATCTTACCTCCATTTACCATAATGTAGCTTATTTTTCCTGTTGCAAGGATTTTACGTTTCTTTATGTTGTGGTGTAGTCCATATTGAAGGCTATAGTGCTTGATCCTCATCAGTAAGTGCTTTAAGTTCTCTTCACTTTCAGCAAGCAAGGTTGTCTCATCTGCATATTACAGGTTGTTAATGAGATTTCCTAAAATCTTGATAGCACGTTCTTCTTCATGTAGTTCAGCTTCTCAGGTAATTTGCTGAGCATACAAATTAAGAAGCCAGAGGGCATGACAGAGCAGAGCAGCAGCCAGGGGTCCAGGTAAGGGGAGGGCAGAGTGGTGTTGAACAGCTAAGTGAGACAAACTTATCTGCCAATTTGTCATACTATTGTGTCTTGCATGTTACTGTGAGGTTTGAGGCTGTGCCACCAGTGGATGGCCCCTTTCAGGAAGAGGCCATCCACTTCTCAAAGAATTGGCCAGGGAAAACCTTATGAATAGCAGAGAAACACTGTCTGATACATTACTATGCAACTTTATGAATAGCCTGGAAACATTATCCGATACAGTGCAGGAGGATGAGCCCCTTAGGTCAGAAGGCTTTCAAAATACTACCAAGAAAGA
>NW_006922360.1:899175-905755 GCF_000298275.1 Orycteropus afer afer
GAATATATCCCTCCTGAATTTAGAGACCATCTAAAGAATAGATTTCATGCATTGAACACCAATGACCAAAAACCAGAAGAATTGTGGGATGACATTAAGAACATCATCTATGAAGAAAGCAATAGGTCATTAAAAAGACAGGAAAGAAAGAAAAGACCAAAATGGATGGAAGAAGAGACTCTGAAACTTGCCCTTGAGGGAAGAGTAGCTAAAGCAAATGGAAGAAATGACCAGATAAAAGAGCTGAACAGAAAATTTCAAAAAGCAGCTTGAGCAGACAAAGTCAGATACTATAATGAAATGTGCAAAGACCTGGACTTAGAAAACTAAACGGGAAGAAGACACTCAGCATTTCTCAAGCTAAAAGAACTAAGGAAAATAATTTAAGTCTCGAGTTGCAATATTGAAAGATTCTATGGCCAAAATATTGAATGATGCAGGAAACATCAAAAGAAGATGGAAAGAATACACAGAGTCATTGTACCAAAAAGAACAGGTCAATATTCATCCATTTCAAGAGATAGCATATGATCAAGAACCAATGGCATTGAAGGAAGAAGTTGAAGCTGCACTGAAGGAATTGGCAAAGAACAAGACTCCAGGAACTGATGTAACACCCACTGAGATGTTTCAACAAATGGATGCCCCTTTGGAGGCACTCACTCAGTTATGGCAAGAGGTTTGGAAGACAGCTATCTGGCCAACTGACTGGAAGAGATCCATATTTGTACCCATTCCAAAGAAAGGTGATCCCACAGAATGTGGAAATTATCAAACAATATCATTAATATCTCATGCAAGTAAAATCTTACTGAAGATAATTCAAAAATGGTTGTAGCACTATTTTGACAGAGAACTTCCAGAGACACAGGCTGGATCCAGAAGAGGATGTGGAACAAGGGATGTCATTCCTGATGTCAGGTGGATCTGGCTCAAAGCAAAGAATACCAGAAAGATGTTTACTTGTGTTTTATTGACTATGCAAAAGCATTTGATTGTGTGGATCATAATAAATTGTGGATAACATGGAGAGGAATGGGAATTCCCAAACACTTGATTGTACTCATGAGGAACCTGTACATAGACCAGAAGATTGTCATTCAAACAGAACAAGGGGACACTGCAAGGTTTAAAATTAAGAAGGAAGTGCATCAGGGTTGTATCTTTTCACCATATTTATTCAATCTATATGCTGAGCAAATAATCTAAGAAGCCAGACTATATGAAGAACATGGCGTTAGAATTGGAGGAAGGCTCATTAACAATCTGTGATACACTGACAACACAACTTTTCTTTCTGAACTTGAGGATGACTTGAAGCACTTACTGATGAAGATTGAAGAATACAGACTGCAGTAGGGATTACACCTCAACATAAAGGAAACAAAAATCCTCACAACTGGACCTATAAGCGGCATCATGATAAATGGAGAAAAGTTTGAAGTTGTCAGGACTTCACATTGCTTGGTTCTACAATGGATACCCATGGAAGTAACAGTCAGGACATCAGATGATGTATAGCACTGGGCAAGTCGGCTGCAAGGAACTTCTTTCAAGTGCTGAGGAGCAAAGATGTCTCCTTGAGGACTAAGATGTGCCTGATACAAGCCACGGTATTTTCAATCACCTCACGTCCACGTAAAAGTTGGACAATGAATAAAGAAGACCAAAGAAGAATTGGGGCTTTTGAGCTGTGGTGCTGGTGAAGAATGCTAAAAGAACTAATAAATCTGTCCTAAAAGAAGTGCAGCCTGAATGCTCCTTGGAAGCCAGAATGGCCAGACTTTGTCTCACCTATTTTGGTCATGTTGTCAAAAGGGACCATTCCCTGGAGAAGGATGTCATGCTTGGTAAGGTGGAGAGTGCACGAAGGAGGGGAAGGCCCTGAACAAGACGGACTGACCAGTGTCTGTGGCCACTGGGTCAAGTATAGCGAGGATGGCGGAGCTGGCGTGGGACCTGGGGTATTTCTTTCTGCTATGCATAGGGTTGCTACGAGTCAGAGACAACTCGATGGCACCTAACAACAATATAAACAAATTGAGTAAGTATGTGAAAGGATACAGCCCTGACAGACACTTTTCCTGATTTTAAACAATGCAGTATTTCCTTGTTCTACTCAAATGATTGCCTCATGATCTATATACAAGTTCCTCATTAGCACAATCAAGTATTCTAGAATTCCCATTCTTCACAATGTTATCCATAATTTGTTATGATCCACATGGTCAAATGCCTTTGTATAGTCAATAAAACACAGGTAAACATCTTTCTGGCATACTTTGCTTTCAGCCAAGATCCATCTGACAATGATATCCCTTGTTCCATGTCCCCTTCTGAATCTGGTTTGAATTTCTGGTACTTCCCAGTGTATGTATTTCTGTAACACTCTGAATTATTTTTAGCAAAATCTTACTTGTATATAATATTGTTTGATAATTTCCACATTAGCAAAATCTTACTTGTATATAATATTGTTTGATAATTTCCACATTCTGTTGGATCATTTTTCTTTGGAATGGGCACAAATACGGTTCTCTACTAGTCAGTTGGCCAAGTAGTTGCCTTCTAAATTTCTTAGCATAGAAAGTGAGTGCTTCCAGCATTGCATCCCTTTGTTGAAATATCTTACTTAATTGGTTTCCCAATTTCTGGAGATTTGTTTTTTGTCAATGCCTTCAGTGCATCAGAGGGAAGTAGAGACTTTAAAATCTTTTACATTTTGCTTTTTTTCTGGGAAAAATTTAAGGAGCTCTGGTCACACAGTGGTTAATGTATTTTGCTGCTAAATAAAAGGTTGGAGGTTTGAACCCACCAGCTGCTCTTCAGAAAAGAGATGAAGCAGTCTGTTTCCATAAAGATTCACAGCCTTGGAAATACTGTTGGGCAGTTCTGCTCTGACCTATGGGGTAACAATGAGTCTGAATCAGCTTGATAGTACTGGGTTCCAGGCATGGGAAAATTATCTAGTTTCCAGAGTAAACCCCATAATCATGAGTATGGTCTGTGAGTTCTGCAAGGCTATTGCAATGAATTATTGAACCCAACAGAGAAATAGAAAGTGCTATGGGGGAGGATATCTGGTATCAGAATTAGTAAAAAGTTTAGAGAGTGAAGGTATGTCTTATCTCCAAGTCACAGGAATTGGCTTTTGGCTAATGTTGATTTTCATTCCCCCACTTGAAGTTGGAGGATATCTGATACTGCTAGATTGTAATACATTATGGTAAAACTGATATGCTAGTGCTACACAGAAATCACTCCATGCTAGCTTTCATTGTTAGCCCAGTCCTCTGTATTTCCAGAAGTTGAAAATGAGAGCCAGAGAGCATAAAGAATTTTTCCCAAGTAATAGAATAGCAATTGTCCCTTAAGTCTGCAAACCCCACTCCTGTTCTCCTTATACCACACCATAACAACAAAAAATGGGAATGGGAAAAACACTCAAAACTTGATGTACAAAAGAATTGTAACTTGGCACATTGTGAGGAACAATGACTTCAATATTGAAAAACACTTGAGTGAATGCAATGGTCATTTCCATAAGTTTAATCAGGATGGTGACACAAGAATACTTTTTAATCATATTTTGATGAAAAGTGGGAAATGAGGAGAGAGAGAAGGCAGCTGGTCTGGAGAAGAGATGGTAGCAGAAATTTGAAGGCGCTAGGCAAACTACAAGGTGCCTTGCCGGTACAGTAGCTAAAGCACTCAGCTGCTATCCCACCAGCAGCTCTGTGGGAAAAAGATGTGGCAATTTGCTTCCATAGAGATTGATAGCCTTGAAACCCTGTGTGGCAAGTCTACTCTGTCTTATAGGGTTGTTATGAGTCTGAATCAACTCAACGGCACTGGGATTTTTTTTTTTTTTTTTTTTTTAACAAACTATGTACCAAGACCAGTACTAAGTTTTCCTACCAACTACATAGAATTTGATGCAATCTAGAATAATGGCAATCAACATTTAATAATGACTTGCTTTACTTCAGACACCATTCTGAACTCTACCCAACACATCTTCTTTCAGTTCTCCCAAAAAAACAATGAAGTAGGTACTGTTATAAACTGTACTTCTATATGGCAAAATAGAGGTGTATTTTGAATATCTTGCCCAAGTCAAATATCTTAGGTGTCACAGCCAAGAGATAAGCAGACAGTCTAACAGCAGCACTAGAACTAGTCAGCCTACTAGAATAGAAGGGAAGAAGGGGAAAAAATAAGGGGGATAATCATTTCTGAGTTTTTTTTTTCTTTAGAGGCTTAAAATTAAAATTATATTAAAGATATAGCAAGACATATTTTGCATATATATACATCCATGTAAATCATTGCATATCAGTTTGCTGCTAAATTTTAGAAAAACCATGGAGAGAGTAATGTACAAGATTATCTTTAAGTCAAAACATCCAGATTGTGAGAGGAGAAGTTTCCATGTTTTGCAAAAGTTTGATAAACTTCTAAAGATCACTCAAATCTACAGATTCCAAACATACTCAGCCATATCAGACAACATTTATAAGCAGCAAAGATCCAACAGAATGAAAACTATTACAGTACAGGTGCAAATGAATCAACAGCATAAGGAATGAGAGATCAGTGTAGTATATCAAGAAGCTTAACAGAACTGATAAACTCAGTCTTAAGGTATATATTAAAACACAGCCATCTTGCCATGGTTATAATTATGGTGAGGTAGTTAAAAGCATAAGTTCTGGAAGTCTACAAACCTGTTTCTACCCCAGATCTCCAACTTGTTAGCCATGTGAACATAGACATTTTACTTCATTTTAATATGTCGTAGTTTATTTGCATATATAAGGTTGTTGTTAGGTGCCATTCAGTCATCTCTGACTCATAACGACCCTATGTACAACAGAACAATTCATAAGGTGCATAATAATATCACCTATTTCACATACAATAATACACAGAGTACCTGTCACAGGTCCTGCCATAGAGTAGGTATTCAGATGAATGTTTGCTATTTTCACTACATAGCCTATACCTTGATATAATTTTTTAAATGACAAGGGAGCTCTGGTGGTATAGGGCCTAAGGCATTTGACTGCTAACCAGAAGGCTGGCAGTTCAAACCCACCAGCCACTCCTCAGAAGGTTGGGAAGTCTACTTCCATAGTGATACCGCCTCGGAAACCCAAGAAGGGGTCGCTATGAGTCGGATGCGACTCGACAGCAGTGAGTTTGGTTTTGGTTTTTACCAGCGACAAATGGAATAAATAATATGTAGTTCTCATTCTTTTTGATTGTTTTGTAACCCATTTGACCCTTCAGTTTCTTTCCAAACTTCTCTCTTGTCCTTGACTTCTGTATCACTGAACTATATTGTGACCACCTCTTTCATTTCCTGTTCTCTCCCTGTGGGGTAACCGAAGGGTCAGTCCTTGATGTTCTTTTCTCTCCTCTTCCTCTCCCACCAGCAAGCCCATCCATTGTCATAACTGCCTTAATCACGTCTAGGTAAGTAACAACCAAATCTACCTCCAATATTTACTCATTTCATGCACTCCTTGTACTTCTCCAGCTGACTCTGGACATTTCTATGTGACCATCATGATATTTGCTTTCACTTGTCATGTCCAAAATGTTAGTCACTGTCAACCTTGCTGTAGCCTGGAGATCAAAATCCATCTTTCTAAACAAAAGAAACAAACTCAGCTTAAGTACAATATGACATGATTAGAAGGCTGCGTGGACTAAGTCACAAGATCTATGGGAGAGTTGTCAAACAATCCTTAGAATATGTGCAGATACCTAGGAGAGCCAAAACACAGCCACAAGCTCACCACAGATTCCGATTGTTGAGGATGCTGCCCTTACATCTTCACCACCAGACCCCTTAGCTCATGTTTTGAACTTAATTCTGCCACAATAAACAATTCCCTACACCCCTTACCATCACTCCTTCAAGAACCAAAGTTGGAAGTATCTGATGTCCCCAGCCTAGGTCACTTGTCTATGCCTTAGCTATAAAGAAGCTTGGAGAGATATTATCTGTTGCCACACACATATTTTGGACTCCTATGGTGGAAAGTAGAGTCCCACCTTCCTTTTTTGGTGTCCTTCTAAAATATGAATAGTTTTGGGGTGCTGTCCACTGCTATTGAGTCAATTCCTAGCAACAGTACAGAACAGGTAGAACTGTCCCACAGGGTTTCCAAGGCTGCAAATTTTTATGGAAGAAAACTGCCCCATCTTTCTCCCATGGAATGGCTGGCAAGTTCACACTGCCAACCTTTTGGTTAGCAGCTGAATGCTTTAACCACTGCACCACCAGAGCTCCCTGTTTGGGTGCTAAGAAGCCAAAACCCCCACAAATGTTCCCACACTTTCCTATAAAAATCAACTTTCCCTTCTGACCACCATGATTTTATAATCATCTTCAAATCATCAGAGTATATACCCCCTCATCATCAGTCAGTTTTTGGTGTTATCAAGATTTTCCTAATAGTGTCTGCTTTACCCTAGTCCAGGGAGCTCTGGTGGTGGCGTAGTGTGTGTGGTGGTTATGTTTGTGTGTCAACTTGGCTAGTCCTGGTTGAGTGGCTGGGCAGCTGGATGT
>NW_006922360.1:906560-908500 GCF_000298275.1 Orycteropus afer afer
TCTCCAAGGTAGGAGGTGGAACAATGTTTTATGTAGTATATTATGCCAATTGAGCTTGATGTCCCTAATGACTATGGTCCCAAGGCCACAGGTTCAACTACGTGCTCCCTCTGGATAGCTGGCTGTGACCAAGAAGTAACTACAAACTTGCCCCTTGTCAGGTCTACTATACACCTGAGAATTCTTACAGAATATACAAATACACTTGTAGAACCATTGTCTGCCAACCCTATACATGGTCTTGGGCACTCTCCCTGCTTCATAGACATACATAATAGTTCAGCCTGTCCACCCATCTATCCACCCGTATACCCATGTTTGCCTTCACTGACAATACAGTCACTGACAACGCAGCCTTGAAAACCAACAAGTATGTGCAAAAGGGTTCATACCAACAACATACCAACAGTATGTGCAAAGGGTTCATTTTTGTTGTCTGCACCTCCCATGTACCACTCTATGTCTTCATCTTCCTCAATGCCACCATGTTGATCACTCACATTTGGTACTTATCTTCACCCAAATCAATACTTATCTCTACCTCTCTAACAGTGTCCCCTCATCTCCCCTTCCACCCTGGTAATCAACAAAGAAAATTTCCTTCCATAGACAAACCTTTCCTTGACTTTTACAATATCAGACTAATACAATATTTGTCCTTCTTTGATTGACTTATTTCACTCATCATAATGTCCTCCAAGTTCATCCACATTATGCAGTGTTTTTCAGATTCTACATTATTCTTTAGCGTTGCATAGTATTCCATTGTGTGTATGTACCATAGTTTAGTTATCCATTTCCTCAGTTGATGGACACCTAGGTTGTTTCCATTTTTTGGCTATTGTAAATAGTGTTGCGATGAACATGGGTGTGCATATGTCTGTTCTTGTCATGGCTCTCACTTCTTTAGGATATATACCTAGTAATGAAATGGCTTGGTCAAATGGTATTTCTAATTCCAACTTTTTAAGGAATCACCATATTTCTTTCCACAGTGGTTGTACCATTTTACAGTCTCACCAGGAGTGCATGAGAGTCCCATTCTCTCCGCATCCTCACCAGCAATTGTTGTTTTCTGTCTTGTTGAACTTTGCTACTAGTGCTGGGGCAAGATAGTATCTCGTTGTTTTGATTTGCATCTCTCTAATAGCTAATGATCATGAGCATTTCTTCATATGTTTTTTGGCCACCTGAATATCCTCCCTGGTGAAGTGTCTATTCATGTCTTCTGCCTATTTTTTAATGGGATTATTTGTCTTTTTGTTATTGAGGAGTTGGAGTTTTCTATAAATTCTAGAGATAAGTCCTTTGTCAGATATGTCATTGCCAAATATTTTTTTCCCAATCTGTAGGTTCTCTTTTGACTCTTTCAAAAAAATCTTTGGAAGCCATAAAAATTTATTTTTTAGAAAGTCTCACTCATCTAGTTTCTCTTCTGCTGTTTGTGCATTTTGATTTATGTTTGATAGTCTATTTATGTCATATATTAGGACCCCTAAATTTACACCTAGTTTTTCCTTGAGAAACTTTATAGTTTTAGGGTTCACATCTAAGTCTTTGATCCATCTGGAGTTAGTTTTTGTGTATGGTGTGAGGTACAAATCTTTTTTCACCTTTCTGCAAATGGATAACCAGTTTTTCCAGCACTATTTATTAAACAAACATTCCATTCCCCATTTAATGGATTTTGGCCCTTTCTCAAATATCAGCTGACCATAGGTTGATGGATCTATTTCTGAGTTCTCAATTCTATTCCATTGGTCTATGTATCTGTCATTGTACCAAGACCAGGCAGTTTTGGCTACTGTGGCTGTATAGTAAGTTTTGAGATCCAGCAGTGTTTTTCTTCTTCAGTAGTGCTTTGCTTATCCAAGGTCTCTTTCATTTCCATATAAAGCTGGTGATTGGTTTTTCCATATCCTTAAAATATGTTGATGGGA
>NW_006922360.1:914844-916686 GCF_000298275.1 Orycteropus afer afer
AGTAGTTTTTTCATAGTTTTCTTTGTACAGGTCTTAGCTATTATAAATGATATTAATTTCCTTATTTCTTTTTCAGCAATCTCTTTGGTGGTATAGAGGAATCCAAGAGTTTTGGTTTTTTATACCCATTACCATGACATTCCCCTCCAGCTTGGAATGTTTTTTCCACTATTTTTTTCATTCTAAATTCCACTCAATCTTCAAGACCCAATTATTATCCTATATCCTATATTGTTGCCCTGTATCTCCCCCCAATATCAGCCAAGATTTTTGAAGACAGTTTCCAATCATGTACTTTCAAAAACTCTATTCCCTCCTCAACCTAGCAATATGTGTTCTGCTCCATCAACTGAAACTATCTTCTCCAGTGTCCCAAATATCATCATAAGTCAAATGGACAAGTTTTCTTAACCCTCACTTTACTGAATCTCTTCATTCTATTTGACAAAATTGGCTACTCCTCCCTTCTTTAAAGCTTCTCATTCTTTAACTTCTACAACATCAGTCTCTTTTGATTTTTCTCCTACTCCTCTGGCTACAACTCAGCTCTCCTTCCTTCACTCACCACTCAAATGCTGTGGTTCCCCTGGGGTCTGTCTTTGGCTCTTTCTGAATTTACTCTACACTCTTTCTCTGAATAAGTTCATCTATTTTTATGGCTTTAACTAATGCTTGTATGACTTCTAAACTACATATTCCATAACTTCAGTCCTGATATTGTAGTGCTTAGTTCTTAAGGCATTTGACTGCTAACCAGAAGTCTGGCAATTCAAACCCACCTGCCACTGCTCAGATGGAAGATTGGGCAATCTACTTCCATAGTGATACAACCCCTGAAACCCAAGGAAGGGTCCCTATGAGTTGGGATCAACTTGATGGCAGTGAGTTTTGGTTTGGTTTTTTCGATAATCAGAGTGGCAGTATATAACAGAACAGACTTCTCTGTAGTAATTCTGAATGGACAATTGATGGGTCCATATGTCTTCCATTTAGTTTCTAGCATCATAAATGGAAAGGGTGTATTAAGTCAGAATCTAGAGAATCATCTTTAATTCAGATAAATCAAGAGCCACATCCTCAATATCTCTCCAATGCATCTCTTTCCAAGTTACACTTACTCACTGTCGTGGAGTCGAATCTGACTCATAGTGATCTCCTTGAGTTTCTGAGGCAGTATCACCAGGGAAGTAGATTGCCAGTCTTCCTTCTGAGGAGTGGCTGGTGAGTTTGAACTGCCAGACTTCTGGTTAGCAGTCAACTGCCTTAGGCACTACACCACCAGAGCTCCTTAGTTCTGCTTTAATTATTCCTTCTTCCAAGCCCTGCAACAGACTCTCACAACCTCCAGGTTGTTCTTTAATCTTCTCTTCTCCCAGATAAGCACCTAAGTACTCCCTCTAAAGTGCAAATTTGATCATTCTACTCTAAATAATCCCAGTCCCTCTTCTTAACTACAGAGATTATGTGTGCTCCTTAGCATACAAGGTCCTTCACTCTCCAACGCACATTCATTGCTTTGGTTTCATTTCTTTTCACACTCCTCCTCTTCTAGAATTATTTCTAAATACAGAAACTGGGCTTTAGCCCTAACGAACTTCCTTCGTGCTTTATATCATCACCTTCTCACTATAACTCTATGCTTGGCACACACAGCTCCCACTCCATGGCATCAGTCCAAACACAAACTTCCTTCTACATTTCTGCCATCTGCCCTGCATCCTTTCCTTTTGGAAACTGTCTCACTTTGTGTGATTTTTGTTAGTGTTGCTAAAACTGGTACAACCAGATGACATTATATGACTCTTGAACTTGAATCAAATCACATTTAGAGCTGAAATTCAG
>NW_006922360.1:917295-919380 GCF_000298275.1 Orycteropus afer afer
ATGAGTCAGAACTGACTCGATGGCAATGGGTATTTTTTTTGGGGGGGGGGGTAAGTGTTGGTTGGCAGGAGGGAGTGGGAACTATTGCTTAACAAGTACAGAGTGTTTGTTTGAGATGATGAAAACATTTCAGAAATGAATAGTGGTGATGGTTGCCCAACATTGTGAATATAATTAATGACATTGAGTTGTACATTTAAAAATTAATAACATACAGAGTTCCGGTAAGATGGCGGGATAGGCAGACAAACTACACAGATCCTCGTCAACAAGGAAAAAAGAAACCAACACATTTACAGGAGATAATTCTGGCACCCTGAGCTTTGAAGAAGGATGCAGAAGTGGACTAAACTACAACTAATAGAAGAGCCTGCATGAAAACACCAAAAAAAAAAGAGACCTATGGAGCTGCAGTCTGTCTGCAATCCTGATGGCACAGACAGCTTGGATATTGCTAAGTGGCATCAGGACCTAAGAATTAACCTAAAAATTGGCCCTGCTAGCCAGGGGCTGCATGGAGGACTGCACTGGTGGCTGGTAAATGAAAGGGGAAACAGCAAAGAGGGAGATGGACTGAGCTGTGGACTTCTGGCTGTCTGGAGGGTGCAGCCATTTTGAATTTTTACAAGCAGTTCAACCATTTTGGATATTTAAAGTGACAGTGTTCTCTCAGATTCCAGGGACCTAAGAATAGGTTTCAATTGCTGGGGACCACAAGGACATTCTGGACACGAATGAGTCCATGGAAAGATGCGATATTCTCCTTGTTACTCTTATACCCCATACTCTCTTGGTGAACAGAGGTGTGGCCATCCCTAACTCCTACCCACCTTCTGGGCTGGCAGGAATTCCATCCCAGTCTGTGTGCTCCAATGTAACCTGGGTACCCTGCCCCACCCTGCCCAGATTTTCTTTTTCCTTTTTTTTTTTGAGTTTGTTTGGTTTTATATGCTTTAAAATTATTATTATCATCATCATCATCATCATCATCATCTTTTCTCATTCTTTTTATTATTATTCTTTATTCTTCCCTTCCCAGGTTTTGGTTTTCTGCTTTTTCTCTCTTTACTGTTCCTGGTCCCCATTTTCTTTTCTTTCTCAAGGTTAACCCCATTCCTTATTTTTCTTTTTGCATTTTTTCCATTTTTTTCTTCATTATTCTCCTACTCTACCTCTTTTCTCTTATTGCCCCTCACACTAGATATTGTGGGTTTTTTTTTTTTTTTTTCCTTTTTTTGGTGATTGTTCCTATGTGTTTATGCAGTATGTTTTTTGTCCACTTGCTTTTACTTTTTTGATGGTTTTCAATTGTTGTTTTGTCTAACTGAATGGGAAACAGCAACCATGCCCATATGATGCAACCACACCCACATTGCCTGCAGCTCCACTTACTGAGTGAGACGCGCTACTTCTTTCTCCACCAATGACCACAAAGAACAGCTTGCCTCACCTTTAACTGCTCTTTACAAACACTTAGCTGAGATCTAAATACAACAACACCACAATGTTTTGGAGACAATAGACCATCACACACCATATAAAGAAACAAGATAAAGCAGTAGAAACAAGGGACCAGGATACAGACCCAGAACACATCCCTGAGGAAGAAGCAGCTTTGGAATTCCCTGATAAGGAATTCAAAAGAGTTATACCTAGGTATCTTCAAAGGATTGAGTGACAGATCAAGGAAAATACTGATAAAATTAAGGAAAACACAGACAAAACCCTAGAACAATTTCAGAAGAAAATACAAGAACAAAATAACAAAATAAATGAAAAATTAGACATGATACAGAATCTAGAGATAGAAATCCAGAAGATTAATACTAAATTTTCAGAAATAGATAACACATTGAAAGGGCAAAGGAGTAGAATTAAATCAATGGAAGACAGCATGAAAGAGATTGAAGACAAATACCTGAACACTTCTTTGGAAACTGATCAATCAGAAAAAAAGATCAAAACAAACTGAACAAAACCTAAGGTTCATGTGGGATACCATCAAAAGGAATAACCTGTATTCATATTCCAGAATAGGAAGAGAAAAAGAAAACCACTGAGAAAATTGTCCAAGATTTGCTGGAA
>NW_006922361.1:0-2254 GCF_000298275.1 Orycteropus afer afer
CGTTTGCATGTGAGAGCTGGACAATGAATAAGGAAACTGAAGAAGAGTTGATGCTTTTGAGTTGTGGTGCTGGTGAAGAATACTGAACATACCATGGACTGCTAAAAGAACTAACAGATATGTCCTGGAGGAAGTGTGGCCGAGATGCTCCTTGGAAGCAAGAATGGCCAGACTTCATCTCACCTATTTTGGTCATGTTGTCAGAAGGGACCATTTCTTGGAGAAGGATGTCATGCTTGGTAGCGTGGAGGGCCAATGAAAGAGGGGGAGGCTTTCAACAAGATGGATTGAGACGGTGGCTGTGATGATGGGCTCAAGTATAGCAGGGATTGTGGGGCTGGCACGGGATCGGGCAGTGTTTCGTTCTGATGTGCATGGGGTTGCTATGAGTTGAAAATGACTCGAAGGCACCTAACAACAACAACAACAAGTCCGAGTTCAAAGTGCCAGGCTCTAGGGGCTGGGTGAAAGCCCCTCAACCTTGGGCTTCACCTCTGCTGCCTGATCCCAGCCCAGTGAAGCTAGAGGCTTTTCTTCACTCAGCTGCTGGCTGCTGAGACTGTGAAGCCCAACGTTGACAAGTAAAAAGGTACAGTCCTAATGTTACCAAACCACATGGCAGGCCATTAATTCAAGTCCATTGTAAGTCCCAAGGTCAGTAGAGCATGGCAGCCACTGAACAATGGCATAGCTACTTGCAGGTTTTGAGCAGCCCCTAGACCCTGGCACTTTGAATTTGGACTTCTAGCCTCCTGAACTATAAGAGAATAAACTCTTGTTTGTTCAAGCCATCCCATTTGTGGTATATGCTTGTCAGAGCATCAATATGGTACTGAGAGAGTAGGGTACTGCTCTGACAGATACCTGAAAGGTGGAAACAGGAGTGGAGTGCATCCTTGACCCTAAACCCTGGCAGAGAGACCCCTGCATGCAGCATGAGAGATGGCAGCAGCAGAGCCAAGAGACTGGCATGAGAGCTGGCAGGAGCAGAGCTGAGAGAACTGGCATGAGACAGCGATAGCCCTACCAACCCATGGAGGAGAAAGCCGGGTGCTATTGCACAAGTGGCTTCCTGGTGGAGTGGGTTGCCCTCGGGCATTAGTCGGCAGAAGCGGAGAGACCAAGGAAATGGGAAGCAGAGCTGTCTCAGCCTCAAAGGGTAGGTCCATGGCCTTTGGGGTTGGAACGACTACAGCCCCCTAGGTTTCAAAGAGCCAGGCCTTCACCAACTTGGTTCTGGAATGTGGGGCTGCTCGTTCATGTGAGCCCGTGGGATGGAACCATAGCCACTGCCCAAGAGTGAGGGGGCGGGGCTGCCATGCCCAAGAGGGAAAGAACGGGGTTCCCCAGGCCAAGGGGGTAAGGTCTCCATTTAGAGGAACTAGGGGATTGGAGCCACCCGGTGAGATGCCACCCAATGAAGATCTCTACAAGCGCCAAGTTGTCAAGGGGTGGAATTGTGGTAGTTTCGTTTGTGTGTCAACTTGGCTAGGCCTGGTTGAGTGACTGGGCAGCTGAATGTATATTCCTCATGGTGAGATTGGTAGTTAACTCCATGGTGGAATCAATCTATTGGAGCAGATGAGTAGCTGCTTTATGTATGTGGTCTATTTCCATTCTATAAGAAACAGCTTTTGGAATGGTCTCTAGCTTATGACACACTTGAACCCTGCATGTAACCGAGTCATTGTTCAGCAGCCTACCATGCTTTGCCGATCTTGGGACTTTCAATGGATTTGAATTAATGGCCTGCTGTGTTGTTTGGTAACATCAGGAGTGTGCCATTTTATTTGTCAACCTTGGGCTTGTTAGCCTCAGCACCCAGTAGCTGCCTGAGTGAAGAGATGTCTCTTGCTTCAGTGGGCTGGGAGCAAGAAGCAGAGCTGAAGCCCAAGGTTGAGGGGCTTTCACCCAGCCCCTAGAGCCCGGCACTTTGAACTTGGACTTCTTGCCTCCCGAACTGTAAGAGAATAAACTCCTATTTGTTCAAGCCATCTCATTAGTGGTATATTTTTGTCAGAGAGGTACTAGGGAACCAGAACAGCACCTGACCCAAGTCATGGTGTTTTCAGTCACCTCTTATGCATGTGAGAGCTGGGGAATGAATAAGGAAGACCGAAGAAGGGTTGGTGCTTTTGATTTGTAGTGTTGGGAAAGAATATTGAAAGTACCATGGACTGCCAGAAGAACTAACAGATCTGTCCTGGAGGAAGTGCAGCCAGAATGCTCCTTGGAAGCGAGAATGGCCAGACTT
>NW_006922361.1:9619-13228 GCF_000298275.1 Orycteropus afer afer
TGGGCTCAAGTATAGCAGGGATTGTGGCGCTGGTGCGGGATCAGGCAGTATTTCGTTCTGCTGTGCATGGGGTCGCTATGAGTCGGAAATGACTCGACGGCACTTAACAACAACAACAACAGGAGTTGATTGGGTTATGAAATGAGTGGCTAGGACCGTGGTTCTAGCCAGAGAGGAGGGGTCTAGACGGGTAAATTGGGTGAGGGTTTCGGTTAATGGGTTCAGGAAGGTGGCTGGGTTTTTATTAGGAAGTTGGGTAATGTTTTGGAGCTTGTCAAAATTAATTCTTTCATGAGAGACAGCTTGTAGATCTGCTAGGAGGCATTGGAGCATTTTATTTTTGTGGGATCTCTGGTGTGTCTGGCCTGGGTGTCTGAAGAGGAAAGGGTGGGAGAGGCAGAGGAGGATGTCTGGGGAGGTAGGTGAGACAGGAGGACAGGGAGTTGTAGGGGTAAGGGGAAGGGAGGAAGGTGCTGTTTGAGGGGGAGGGGGTTCTGCTGCAGAGTAAGGGAGAGGTCTGGGGGTGGGAAAAGGTTTTCAGGTGGGTCAAAGAAGGAGGAAGAGGAAATTGAGTGGTTTCAGAGGGGGAGAGAGGTTTGGGTTTGTGAGGTTTGGGTTTTTCATGAGCAAGGAGGATTTGGGTGGTATTACATTTTGAGTACAATAAAGGCCAAGAGCACAAACAAAAGAAGGCTTGGACGTAGGAGACTTCCGGCCATTTCCCTGTGCGTCGGCAAAAATTGTCTGTCTGTTAGGATATTAAAATCAAAAGTCTTGTGCTCTGGCCAGCGAGAGCCATTGTCTAGTTGGTACTGGGGCCATGCTGTGGTGGAGTAAAAGATGAGGCGTTTGGGACGGAGGTCCTGGTCTAGTATTATGGTCTTAAAGTTTGTTAATAAACACCCCAGAGGGGTTGTTGGATCAATTTTGGAGTTTTGATTACCCATTGGTTCTGAGTTCTTTGGATAGGGTTCCCGGAACCCTATGCCAGTGGGACTGTTTTACATAGGTGGACGTCTCCGCCTGACGTTAGACGGTCAAACGAGGAATGACCCTCTGAGGAATGACCCTCAAGGGAGATAGGATGTCAGGCATCCCCGAGCAAACAAACTCCCAGACTGTGAGGAGTTTCTGATGTGGTACCACGATTTTTCCCTGTGCCAGTGATGCAGAAAACCCCAGTGCAGAACTCAGACCTTTGGGCAAGTCAATTCCCCAAAAGTAATCACACTGGAGACGTGTCCCAAGGACTAGTCAGATGCCCAGTTGTCCGCTACCCTCTCGAGAATTTAAGTGAGTCTTTGACTAAGGTGTCTCCATATAAACCCCGGAGTAGAGGGCAGAGCTACACCATTACGCCAATCTGACTTCACATGGAAATCAACTGAGGGCCCACTCAGACTCCGTGACCTAGATCTTGGAGCGTCACAGAAACATTCACACAACTTCTCAGTCAGACATAGACGGATTACAACAGAACCAATTCAAACTGCTTGGTAGTAGGCACTGGTTCATCTCCCAGAGCCAAAGAATTAAAATGGCCCAAAGATGGAGGACAACAAAATACAAAATGTATGTCCTCTGGTGGGCATTGAGTGAAGGGTAAAATGTGACTTACTGGTGGTGGATGCAGGGGGGCTGGAATTCCCTGGTCCGGAAGGAAGAGGGAGAAGGGGAATAAGAATTCCCTCAAGTTCTACTCCTCTTCCCAGGTTTCAGCACCAAAGGTAAGGTCACGGTAAGGAGAAGAGGACGCACAAAAGTGAGGTTAAAGAAAAGTTTTTATTCTGCGCTTCCAGGCAAGGTTTATGGGTCCCCGAGAGGGGCCTGGGTGAGGTTCATGGGTCCCTGAGAGGGGCCCGAGAAGTCGTGCCGCCTGGCTGGGGAGGGGAGGGTTTATAGTCATGTAGAGGACTTAAGTGGAGACACTAAGGAAATGGCAAGGTCCAATTAGCTGTTGGCTGGGTCTGCACCTAATTAGCATGAGGGGGCTTCACGGGAGGAAGTTTATCATCACATGGGACTTTCCAGCCTGGGCGGGTTTTGCCACCTTGGTTGTCTTATCAGGCTGTCTCATCAGGATCTGACACCTGGAGGAAGCTGCTAACTGAAATGTTGGTGGCTTGAGTTTACTCCGGCCTAACAGGACCCTCAAGTGCGGGATGAGTGCGAGACCGGCAGGTGGTGCACATGAGGTGGGGGCCACCACCTGTGAGGAGATGTCAGGAGTCAGGGCCACAGAACTAGGGTGAGGGGTTTGGAAGTCACTGCTTTCAGAGGCCTCTCTGCCACCTCCACACCCTTCCAGCAGGCCCAGGTGGCCCTGCCTCCCCTGCCTGCAGGCCTGGGAGCAGCCCACCGCTGAGGCCCATCTTTGGGCCAGAAAGGGAAGGTGGAAAGGAGAGGCACCTGAGTCCCCGCATGCAGAGGGCGGCGCAGAGGCCTGGAGCACAGCCAGGTCATGGTGGGCCCCTGCTGCTCCAGAGACGGTGGGCAACCCTCGTGGGCGCCTTGGTAATTGGGGGCAGGAAACCCACCGCGGGACTCACACACTGACATGCTCTGGGAGCACCGAGAGGGGTGCAAACACTTGCTGCTCATAAAGCAGATTTTTGTTTTGTTTTGTTTTTAAAATTTTATTGTGATTTGGGTGAAAGCTTACAAAGTAAATTCACCTTCCTTAAGGCAGCTTACATAAATTTTGTCTCATGGCATTTCCGAATTCATTTCTTGAGGCACTTTAGTGTATCTTCCCCAATGTACTATGCAAGTGACTCTCATGAAAAGAGAACTAATGGGCAGAGTATTATGCAAACTCCCCAAACAACACTCTCAAGACATCTCACCCACCCACAAGCCTCCTTGAGAGAGGAGCTCAAGATAAGGAGAGATCTACTTCCTTCACCTCTGAGCAGCCACCAGACTAGGAGAGAAGCCAAGACTTTTCATCTCGGTGGTAAGTAGACCTGGTTCAGTGTCTCCTGATAGAAAACGTTTTACTGTGATCTTGGGTCTAGAAAATGTTCTGCTTCTAGAATTTTCCAGAAGACCTCATTCATGTCCTGCTATTTTATTTCTTGAAAGCTGCTGTCTGGCATCTACCTCCTTCTGTTTCTCCACTTCTGCTTGGACGAGGGATGTGTGTGTTGTTTTGTGATAGAGTGGACTATACTCAGATGATTTAGCACACTCAACAAGAATGGTGTGAATTAGTGGGTTTAAGGAGCTCTAGAGGCACAGTGCCTAAGGCATTTGACTGCTAACCAGAAGGCTGGTGGTTCAAACCCAGCTTCCACTCCTTGGAAAGAAGGTTGGGGAATCTACTTCCGTAGTGATACTGCCTCAGAAGCCCAAGGAGGGGTTGCTATGGGTCGGATCCGACTCCATGGCAGTGAGTTTGTTTTAGTTTTGGTGGTATAGTGGATAAGGTATTTGGCTGCTTACCAGAAAGTTGGCAATGCAAACCCACCAGCTGCTCTGTGGAAGGAAGATGGGGCGATCTACTTCTATAAAGATTTACAGCCTTGGAAACCCAGTAGGGGTCACAATAAGATGGAATCAACACAGTAAGTCAGAATCAACTTGATGAGTTTGGGTTTTTTTTTTTTT
>NW_006922361.1:13328-17698 GCF_000298275.1 Orycteropus afer afer
CCTTGGAAGCGAGAATGGCCAGACTTTGTCTCACCTACTTTGGTCATGTTGTCAGAAGGGACCATTCCCTGGATAAGGATATCATTCTCGGTAAAGTGGAGGGTCAACAAAAAAGGGGAAGGCCCTCAACAAGACAGATAGACACAGTGGCTGCAACAATGGGCTCAGATATATCAAGGATTGTGAGGCTGGCACAGGACCGGGCAGTGTTTTGTTCTGTTGTGCATAGGGTTGCTATGAGTCAGAGTTGACTTGACAACACCTAACAACACAACAACAACAATTTTCTTAAATTCATAGTTCATACATTGCATGTTCTAATTATCAATGGATGTTTTCAGCTGTTTCTTCTTCTTCTTCTTCTTTTTTTTTTTTTTTGCAGCTCATTCTTCTCATACCATTGCAATAGGGCATAGATATTGGGCTTTACTTGAATCTTATGGTCTGTTCTTGCAGGTTGAAGGAACTTTACCATATTTCCAGTTAAACCACACACTAAATACCACTGCTTCAAAGTGTGGGAAGTTGGTTTAAAAATAATTGTTTCTAAAGGATTGGCAAAGAGGAAGTGGTGTTCGTGTTTTACTTTTCACAAGTTTGGAAAGCATGGTGGTTCCGTCTTTTCTTGAAATGTAGTTTCCTCTTCTGTGACAACTGCTAAGAAAGATTTGGCTTCTTGACAGAATAAGTGAAACCAGGGTATGTCATGTTGTGTATTAGTTGCTGACTTAGCAGGAAAAAGTCCACACGGTCAAATGTGTTAAATGAGGAGGGTTTAATGTAGAGAAAATTCATATAAGTGTTGGCAGGGCTAAGGGTAGCCAACAAAGATGATGGGGTCCCATGGGACTAGCAATAGTGGAGAGCTCTTACCACTTTTTGGCTTAAAGGGGGCAAGGAGTTGTTGTTGTTGTTGTTGTTGTGTGCTGTTTAAAGGGGGCAAGGAGAGGAAGCAGTAATTGGAACTTGGAAAGAATTCCTACAACAGTAGAATCCATCCACTGCCCAGATGTACAGACCCTGCAGGGAGAAGCTAGAGAAATAAATAATCCATCTCCCTCTCTTCTGCAGCTTTCTCTCTCCTTCCAGGGCTACCACTAGCCAAGCCCAGCTGGAAGGCAGAGTACAAGAGGTCCTATCGATGCTGCTATATAGGACTACCCTCCAATGCACAGAATAAAGGGGAGCTGTATGGAGAACAGAGCGTTTCACACTCTCCCATGGTCACTTGCTGCATGCTTGTTAAAGTGTGATAGAGCCTCTGGGTAGTGCAGATGGTTAAGTCCTCAGCTACTAACCAAAAGGTTGGCAGTTCAAATGCACTCAGAGGCATCTTCAAAGAAAGGCATAGTGATATACTTCCCAAACCTTGCTGTTGTTAAGTGCTGTCCAGTTGGCTCTGACTCGTAGAGACCCATTGCACGACAGAATGAAACGCTACCTGGTCCTCTGTCAAGCTCACATTCATCGTTATGTTTGAGTGCACTGTTGCAGCCACCGTATCAGCCCATCTCATCGAGGGTCTTTTTCTTTTCTGTTGATGCTCTATTTGCCAAGCCTAATGTCCTTCTCTAGGGACTGGGCCCTCCTGATGACATGTCCAAAGTACATGAGATGAAATCTCATTATCCTTGTTTCTAAGGAGCATTCTAGCTGTGCTTCTTCCAAGACAGATTTGTTTGTTCTTCTGGAAGACCATGGTGTCTTCAATATTCTTTGCCAACGACATCATTCAAAGGCGTCAGTTCTTCTTCAGTAGTCCCTATTCATTGTGCAGCTTCCATATGCCTATGAGGCTATTGAAAATGCCATGACTTCGATCAGGCACACCTTAGTCCTCAAGGAGATATCTTTGCTTTTGAACACTTTAAAGAGGTCTTTTTGCAGCAGATTTGTCCAGTGCAATATGTCATTTGATTTCCTGACTGCTGCTTGCATGGGCATTGATTGTGGATCCAAGTAAAATAAAATTCTTGACAACTTCAATCTTTTCTCCATTTGTCATGATGTTGCTTATTGGTCCAGATGTGAGGATTTTTATTTTCTTTCTGTTGAGGTGTAATCCATATGAAGGCTGGAGTCTTGGATCTTCATCAGTAAATGCTTCATATCCTCTTTGATTTCAACAACCAAGTTGTGTCATCTGCATGTCACAGGTATTAATCATCTCCCTCCAATCCTGATGCCATGTTCTTCTTCATATTGTCCAGCTTCTCAGATTATTTGCTCAGCATCCAGACTCAATATGTTTGGTGAAAGAATATAACCCTGATGCACAATTTTCCTGATTTTAAACCATGTAGTCTCCCCTTGTTCTGGGCAAATGACTGCCTTTTGGTCTATGTACAGGTTCCTCATGAGTGCAATTGAATGTTCTAGCATTCTCGTTCTTTGCCATATTGTATATAATTTGTTATGGCCTACACCAGTCAAATTCCTTTATATAGTCAATAAAACACAGGTAAACACCTTTCTAGTATTCCCTGCTGTTATCTAAGATTTATCTGACATCAGCAATGATATTCCTTGTTCCATGTCCTCTGCTGGATCTGTCTTGAATTTCTGATGGTTCCTTGTCGATGTGCTGTTACAACCATTTTTAAATTATTTTCAACAAAATTTTACTTGCTTGTGATGTTAATTATATTGTTTGATAATTTCTGCATTCTCTCATATCACTTCCCTTTGGAATGAGCACAAACATGGATCTCTTCTAGTTGGTTGGCCAGATAGCTGTCTTCCAAATTTCTTTTCATAGACAAGTGAGCACTTCCAGCATTTTATCTGTTTTTTGAAACATTTCATGTGAGATTCCATCATTCCTGGAGCTGTATTTCTCTGCAATGTCTTCAGTGTAGCTTGGACTCTTTCTGTCAGTACCACCATTTATTTTTTTAATTATATGCTACCTCCTGAAATAATTGGACATCAAAAAATTCTTTTTGGTAAAATGACTCTGTGTATCCCTTAAATTTTCTTTTGATGCTTCCTGCATCATTCAATATTTTGCCCATATTGTTGTTGTTATGTGCCGTCGACTCGACCCAACTCATAGCGACCCCTCCTTGGGTTTCTGAGGCAGTATCACTACAGAAGTAGATTGCCCAACCCTCCTTCCGAGGAGTGGCTGGTGGGTTTGAACCACCAGCCTTCTGGTTAGCATTCAAATGCCTTTGGCACTATGCTACCAGAGCTCCCATTTTGCCCATAGAATCCTTCAATATTGCAACTTGAGGCTTAATTTTTCTCCTTCAGTTCTTTCATCTTGAGAAATACAGAGTGTGTTCTTCTCTTTTGTCTTTCTAACTTCAGGTCTTTGTACATTTCATTATAATATTTTATTTTGTCTTCTTGAGCCACCCTTTGAAATCTTCTGTTTAGCTTTTCATCCTTTCTTCCATTTTGTTTAGCTACCCTATGTTTAAGATTAAACTTCAGAGTCTTCTTTTTTCCCTTTCTGGTATTTTTAATGACATTTGCTTTCTTCATGTATGATATCTTGGTGTCATCCCACAGCTTGACTGGTCTTTGGTCATCAGTGTTTAATGTGTCAAATTTGTTCTTGAGAGGGTCTCTAAATTAAGATAGGATATACTCAACATTGAATTTTAGCTCTCATGGGCTTGTTTTAATTTTCTTCAGCTTCAATTTAAACTTGTATATGAGCAATTAAAACTTGCAATGAGCAAAATGTGGAACAGAAAAAGTCTGTTCCACAGTCTGCTCCTGGCCTTGTTTTGACTGATGATATTGAACTTCTCCGGCAGTCAGCAGCAGGGATCCAGGTGAGGAGAGGGAACTCAGGCATACCCAAAGCAGTAGGCCGGGAGAGCATGAGAAAGGGGATTAAAAGGCCCAGGAATCCGGACAGGGGAGGATTCAGCCACAGGGACCCAGGAAAGGGTGGTACAAGAGGTTTCCAACAGGGAGACAAACTTGTCTGTCAGTTTGTCCTACCGTGGTAACATGTTGATGTGAGTTTTGAATCTGAGCCACTGGTGTTTCAAACCCAGCGAAATGCACATGGTGCAGAGGTATCAGCCCAGCTTACAGACTGAGATAGACTAGGAAGAAGGAAGAGGCTGTCCACTTCCCAAAGATTTGGCCAGGGAAAACCTTATGAATAGCAAAGAAACACTGTTTGATACATTACCACGCAACTTTATGAATAGTCCGGGTAGGTTAGAAGGCTCTCAAAATAGGACTAGGAAAGAGCTGCATCATCTGAGTAAACCCAGCCTTATTCCTATGGATAAGGTAAAGCTTTTGAGACTTCCATTTGCTGATGTGGCACCACTCAAATTGAAGAGAAACAGCTGCAGACATCCATTAATCATCAGAACATGGAATATAAGAAGTATGAATCTAGA
>NW_006922361.1:23544-25590 GCF_000298275.1 Orycteropus afer afer
TTTGTTTTGTTTAAAGAGCTGAATGAACTCTATGTAACCAATTTGTTATTAAGAATGTGGAAAATAAGGTGTAAAACCATGAGGGACTTGACCAAGGTTGTGCAGTGAATTAGCATACCTTTTCTCCACAGGGACTCAAGTGTGGCAACCTTTGTGAGGATGGCGCAGGACTGGGCAGTGTTTCACTCTGTTGTATGTGGGCTTGTTACAAGTTGGAACTGGTTCTTCATATGTCTAAATAAACTAGAAGGTTGATGGTTCAAACCCTCCTAGCAGCACTGTGGTAGAAAGGTCTGCTGATCTACTTCTGTAAGATCATAACCACTGACAACCCTACAAGGTGAAGTTCTCTGCTGACACACACACACACAAATGGCAATGCAATGGTTAAGTGCTTGGCTACTAACCAAAAGGTTGGAGGTTAGAACTCAACAGCAGCTCTGCAAGATAAAAACTCTGATGATCTACTTCTGTAAAGATTAAAAACAAACAAACAAACAAAAAAAAAAAACTCACTGCCATCAAGTCAGATCCAACTCATAACAACCCCACCTTAGGTTTCCGAGGCATTATCACTATGGAAGTAAATTGCCCAATCTTCCTTCCAAGGAGTGGCTGGTCTGTAAAGATTACAGCCTAGGAAATCCTGTGGGGCAGTTCTACTCTGATATATAAGGTCACTATGAGCTGTTACCAGCTTGTTGCCACACAACAACAGCAACCAACATGTATTATGTATGTGTACGAATATGCATACACATATGTATGTATACATGTGCATATGTACTTCTATGCATATATATAAATATACATACATCAATGCTATATCAGCCCTATAATATTGCTTACTGTGGGCCAGGGCCAAAATCTCTCCAAATAAGTATTACTAGAGGTTTCTGCTGTTTTGAAAAATATTAACACCTCTTTTACACAAAATACTCTCTTTAGTAAACATGATTTCCAATGAGTCCTCAAAAAATAATTGTTCCTGTTTGGACAATGTTTCTTCATAATGGGAGTGTCTACAGTATATTTTTGTTGTGGTTGTTAAGTGCCAACGAGTTGGCGCCAACGCACAGTGACCCTTTGTACAACAGAACGAAACCCCGCCCAGTCGTGCGCCATCCTCAAGACCCCTGCTGTGCTTAAGCCCCTTGCTGCAGCGACTGTGTCAATCCATCTCGTTGAGCATGTTCCCCTTTTTTGCTGACCCTCCACTTTACCAAGCATGATCTCCTTCTCCAGGGAATGGTCCCTTCCAACAACATGACCAAAGTAGGTGAGAAGAAGTCTGGCCATTCTCGCCTCCAAGGAGCATTCCAGCTGCACTTCCTCCAGGACAGATTTGTTCATTCTTCTGGCAGTCCGTGGTATTTTCAGTATTCCTCACCAACACCACAATTCAAAAGCATCAGCTCTTCTTCAGGCTTCCTTATTCATTGTCCAGCTTTCAAGTGCATATGAGGCATTTGAAAATTACAATGGCTTGGGTCAGGTGCACCTTAGTTTTCAAAGTGACTTCTTTGCTCCTTAACACTTTAAAGAGGTCTTTTTTTATTATTATTGTGATTTGGGTGAAAATTTACAGAGTAAATTCCCTTTCCTTACAACAGTTCACATACACTTTGTCTCATGACATTGACTGCAATTTATCCCAATGCAACAGCTCCCCTCCCACTTCCTCCCAACAGTTACCTCTTCCCTGTGTCCATCCCTCCATGCACCCCTGCCCTCTAAGCTGTCTCCCTGTGCATAAGCAGCCCTTCTTGCTCCCATGATTATTCTCTCCAAGGAGTGTATCTACCTCAGGTAAATGTTCAATTCATATGATTGTCTTTTGTTTGGCTGGAAGCCACAGGTGTAGGTTCAATTCCAGACCTGAAAGGCAGCTAGGGGCCATAGACTCAGGGGTTCCACCAGGCCCAATCAGACCAGCAAACCTGGCCCCCCCCTTTTTTTTTTCTTCCCAAATGATTTTGAGTTTTGTTCCACATTGTTCTCCCTCTCTATCCAGGATCTCCTACATAGATCCCCCTCCAAGTGGTT
>NW_006922361.1:55869-57460 GCF_000298275.1 Orycteropus afer afer
ATGGGCTCAAGTATAGCAGGGATTGTGGGGATGGCACAGGATCGGGCAGTATTTCGTTCTGCTGTGCATGGGGTCGCTATGAGTCGGAAATGACTCGACGGCACTTAACAACAACAACAACAGTATTCCAATGCAACATCACAATTGCTTTCTATGTTATCTTTTATTGTTGTAAAATATAGAAAACACATTTGTCAATTCAATATTTTCCATATGTACAATTGGAGGACATGAATTTCTCTTATTTTAATAGCCTTCCATGGCATGATTTTATTGATGGCATTGACTTTCTTTTGTTACACATTTGTAAATGCTGCATCTTCCCCAGCAGCGTCTTTGTCACCAATGCTGCCACCTTTGACTGTCTCAGCAGATTTGCAGAGCATATAATCTTTGCTAATATGCACTGAAAGTTGTATGCTAAACCCAGTTACCCATCGATGTAGCAGTAAGACAGTTTTAAATTTTAAAATAATATCCATAGGGCAAACATTGATTACACTGCCTTTAAACCCATCTTTGAAAGGCTCATTTGTAGTAATGTCTACAAAAATAAGACTATTCGCCATCAAGGTAACTCTGACTCCTGGTGCCTTGTGTGTATCAGAGTAGAACTGTGCTCTGTAGGGTTGACAATGGCTGATTTTTCAGAAACACATCACCACGACTTTCTACCAAGGAGCCTCTGGGTGGACATGAACCTTCAAACTTCTAGATCACAGCCAAGTGCATTAACTGTGTGCCCCTCCCAGGGACTGCACTGATGTCTAACTCTTCCATTATTTTCTCCTACAGGAACTGCTTATTCTTTGAGTATAAAATACAGTTATTTGACTCAGTATTTGGAAGGTACAAAAGGGCAAACTGAAGAGTCTTCTTACCCTGCTTTCCAGGTATGCAGATCCTCTTTTCAAAAGCAGCTGATGTTATCAGTTTCTTAGGCTTCTTCCAGGACTATCTCATGCAAACACAAAATCATATAGATATACATGCATGCATTTGATGTGTTTATATATGCTCATACATATATGTGAAATGGATACACACACACACACACACACATACACTTGTGCCTGGAGTATAAACATTTTTTGTGTGTGTGTGTGTAAAATAGTAGTAGTTTAGGAGCTCTGGTGGTGTGGTGGCTAAGGCATTTGACTGCTAACCAGAAGACTGGCAGTTCAAACCCACAACCCACTCTATGGAAGATTGGGCAATCTACTTCCGTAGAGATAGTGCCTTGGAAACCCAAGGAAGGGTTGCTATGAGTAAGAATCGACTTGATGGCAGTGAGTTTTTGAGTTAGAAGCAGTTTACCTGTTATAAAAAAATATATATATTTTTTTAAATTCACTGCCATTGAGTTGATTCCAACTCATAACGACCCTCCCTGGGTTTCTGAGGCTGTTTTGCCCCATCTTCCTTCCACAGAGCAGCTAGAGGGTTTGAACTACTGGCCTACTGGTTAGCAGCCAAATTCCTTATCCACTGTGCCACCAGAGCTTCTTTATATAAATACATTGTATATAAATTATATATTACGACTCGATGGCAAATAACAACAACAACAACATTATATATAATATATAAT
>NW_006922361.1:58126-60095 GCF_000298275.1 Orycteropus afer afer
TTGCACTGGGCAAATTTGCTGCAAAAAAACCTCTTTCAAGTGCTGAAGAGCAAAGATGTCTCCTTGAAGACTAAGGTGCGCCTGACCTAAGCTATGGTATTTTCAGTCGCTTCTTATGCACATGAAAGCTGGACAATGAGTAAGGAAGACCGAAGAATTGGTGCTTTTGAGTTGTGGTGTTGGTGAAGAATGCTGAAAGTACCGTGGACTGCTAAAAACTAACAAAATCTATCCTGGACGAAGTGCAGCCAAAATGCTCCTTGGAAGTGAGAATGGCCTGATTTTATCTCATCTACGTTGGTCATGTTGTCAGAAGAGACCATTCCCTGGAGAAGGATATCATGCTCAGTAAAGTGGAGGGTCAATGAAGAAAGGGAAGTCCCTCAATGAGATGAATTGACACAGGGGCTGCTATAATGGGCTCAGGTACAGCAAGGATCATAAGGCTGGCACAGGATCGAGCAGTGTTTTGTTCTGTTGTACACAGGGTCGCTATGAGTCAGAGATGACTTGACCACACCTAATAACAACAAACATACTGTATATAATCTATTTCTTGTATGATTTGTAAATCATATATTTATAGGTTATATTTATATATCTATATAAATTTTAAAAAAAGTTGCTAAGAACCAAAGATCCATGGAAAAAATTAGTTCAAGCACTGGTACACCCTGCGATCTTCAGCCTATAAAAGTATGAGACCAGAAGAACTAGATGGTGCCCAGCTACCACTGTCAACCACTCAAAGGGGTATCTATGTAGGAGATCCTGGATAGAGTGGGAGAATATTGTGGAACAAAACTTAAGATCATTTAAAAAGAAAAGAAAGAAAAGGGACCAGGTTTACTGGTCTGATAGAGCCTGATGAAGCCACTGAGACTATGGCTCCTAGCTGCCCATCAGGTCTGGAATTAAATCCCCTCCTGTGGCTTCCAGCCAAACAAAAGACAGGCTTATGAGCTGAATGTTTACATTAGATAGATACACTCCTTGGAGAGAACAATCATGGGAGAATAGAAGGGCTGTGTATGCACAGGGAGACAGCTCAGGGAGCAGGAGTACATGGAGGGAAGGACACAGGGAAGAGGTAACTATGAGGAGGAAGTGGGAAGAGAGCTGTTGCATTGTGGGAAATTGTAGTCAATGTCATGAGACAAAGTGTATGTGAGCTGCTGTATGGAAAGTGAATTTGCTCTGTAAACTTTCACCCAAATCACAATTAAAAAAAAAAAGTTGCTGTCAATATTGACTCATGACCAACCTCACATATGTAGAGTAGAGCTGCTCTTTAGGGTTTTCAGTGCTGTGACTTTTGAGGAACAGATCACTAGGCCTGTTTCTCAGGCATCTCTGGGTAGGTTTGAACCACCCTTTTGGCTAGGACTCAAGTGCTTGACCTTTTGTGCCACCCATAAGGATTTCTATATCTATATATATCATTAGCTCCTGTCAAGTCGATTCTGACTCATGCCGACTCCATGTCTACAGAGTAGGACTGTGCTCCACAGGGTTCTCAAGGTGGTGGACTGCCAAAAGAATGAACAAATGTGTTCTGGAAGAAGTGCAGCTGGAATGCTCCTTGGAAGCGAGAATGGTCAAAGTCTACTTTGGTCATGTTGTCAGAAGGGACCATTCCCTGAAGAAGGATGTCATGCTTGGTATTGTGGAAGGTCAACAAAATAGAGGAAAGTCCTCAAAAAGATGGATTGACAAAGTGGCTGCAACAATGGGCTCAGGTATAGCCAGGATTGTGAGGCTGGAGCAGGACCAGGCAGTGTTTTGTTCTGTTGTACATAGGGTCACTATGAGTTGGAGCCAACTCGAAGGCACCTAACAGCAGCAATAACAGCATTCATGTCTGGATAGCTTTGAACCAGCAACATTTCTGTTGGTACTGGAGTGCTGGACCGTTTGCACCACCCAGAGACTCCACATTATTTATCTATTATATTTTGTATTGTGTTTT
>NW_006922361.1:60223-67368 GCF_000298275.1 Orycteropus afer afer
ACACATATACATATATATGTGTGTATATATGTGTGTGTGTATATATATATATATATATAAATCATTGTGTATAATTACCAAAGGATCCCTGGTAGCACAATGCTTAGCTACTAACCAAGAGGTCAGCCATTCAACTCTACCAGCTGCTCTGTGGGAGAAAAGACCTACCAATCTGCTTCAAAAAGATTATAGCCTAAGAAACTCTAAGGGACAGGTCTACTCTGTCCTCTTGAGGCACTGTGAGTTGGAATCAATTCGATGGCTGTGGGTTTGGTTTGGGCTTTTCTTTTGTAAAGATTGACAACCTTGGAAACCCTATGGGGCAGTTCTACTCTGTCCTCTAGGGGTGCTGTGAATCTGAATTGACTCAGTGGCAGTGGGTTTGGTTTAGGCTTTTCTTCTGTGAAGACTGACAGTCTTGAAACCCTATGTGGCAGGTCTACTCTGTCCTCTAGGGTGTTGTGAGTTGTAATCAACTGTAAGGCAGTGGGTTTGGTTTGGCCTTTGCTTCTGTAAAGATTACAGCCTTGGAGACTGTATGGGGAAGTTCTCCTCTGTCCTATGAGGTTATTATGAATAGGAATTGACTTGATGGCACATGGCAACTACAACCATAGTATGCTAATGTTTTCCTTGTTTTCTCAGATTGTGGCTGACAGATCTCAGAGCTATGGGCACCAGGTACCTGCTCCTCCTCTCAGGTGAGTATAACAAAGAACTCCCCATCCCTGGAATGCTAACTTTGTTATTCGCCTATATTTGGCACTTTCTCAAGAAATAACTGTTAGTCCCATTAGTATCTCTCACACTAAATCTCTTAGGTTGGGCTCCCCACCCCAAAGAAGACTCTGAGACAAGGACTTGGGTGTAAGGAATTAATTAGTGTGGTAATCCCAGGAAGCCCAGGTGAGGCAGGAAAGGGAGAAGAGAGTGGAGATTGTGGTCATGAGGGGTTAGGGCTGTGGGATGAAGCAATGGTGGCTCAGCAGCAGAACTCTTGCCTTCCCTGTGGGAGACCTGGGTTCTATTCCTGGCCTGTAAACCTTCTGTGCAGCCCTCACCCATCTTCCAGTGGAAGCTTGAGTGTTATTAGGATGCTGAATAGGTTTCAGTGGAGCTTCCAGACAAAAATGGACTTGGAATAAAGGCCTGGTCAGGGGATCAGAACAGAGTGAGCAAGCAGCAGAGGGATGCAGGTAAGGCGAGGGACCCAGGCCCCAACCCCCAAGTGGCAGGAAAGTGGAGGAGAAAGAAAAGGAAAGCCAGGGGATCCAGGACAGAGTGAGCAAGTGACAGGGATCCAGGTAAGGGGAGGGTGGAGAGGTTTTGAACAGCTAAGAGAGACAAACTTGTCTGTCAGTTTATCGTACTGTGGTGGCGTGTTGCTGTGAGGCTTGAGGCTGTGCCAGCAGTGTTCCAAATGCCAGTGGGGTTGCACATGGTGCACAGGTTTTGGCATAACTTTCACACTGAGACAGACTAGGAAATAGGAAGAGGCTATCCACTTCTCAAAGAATTGGTCAGGGAAAATCTTATGAATAACAGAGAAACACTGTCTGTTACATTACTAAGCAACTATATGAATAGCCTTGAAACACTGTCTGATACAGTGCAGGAAGACAAGCCACTTAGGTCAGCAAGCTCTAAAAATATGACTGGGAAAGAGCTGCATCATCAAAGGAGAACAAACCTTACTGATATGGATAAACTAAAGCTTTTGAGACCTCCATTTGCTAATGTGACACAACTCAAACTGAGAAATAGCAGCAAACATCCATTAATAATTGGAGCATGGAATGTACAAAGTATGAATCTAGGAAAATTGGAAGTTGTCCAAAATGAAATGGAACGCATAAAGATTTATATTCTAGACATTAGAGAGCTGAAGAAGACTGATTTGGGCCATTTTGAACCAGACAACCATATGATCTACTATGCTGGGAATGACAATTTGAAGAGGAATGTTGTGGCATTCATCATCACAAAAGGTATTTCAGGATCTGTCCTGAAGTACAATGCTGTTAGTAATAGGATAATATCTATATGCCTGCAAGGAAGACCAGTTAATACAAATATTATTCAAATTTATGCACCAACCACCAAAGTCAAGATTTTTATCAACTTCTGCAGTATGAAATTGACCAAACGTGCAATCAAGATGTGTTAATTATCACTGGTAACTAGAATGCAAAAGTTGGAAACAAAGAAAAATCATGAGCAGTTGGAAAATTTGGCCTTGGTGACAGAAATAATGCTGGAGATAGCATGATAGAATTTTCCAAGACCAATTACTTATTCATTGCAAATGCCTTTTTTCAACAACAAAAACAGCACCTATACAAGTGGACTTCGCCAGATGGAATACAAAGGAATCATATTGACTACATTTGTGGCAAGAGGTGATGAAAAAGCTCAATATCTTCAGTCAAAACCAGGCGAGGAGCTGATTGTGGAACAGACTATCAACTGCTCATATGCAAGTTCAACAAGTCCACGAGAGCCAAAATATGACCTTGAACATATCCCTCCTGAATTTAGAGACCATCTAAAGAATAGATTTGATGCATTCAACACCAATGACCAAAAACCAGAAGAATTGTGGGATGACATCAAGAACATCATCCATGAAGAAAGCAAGAGGTCATTAAAAAGATGAGAAAAAAAGAAAAGACCAAAATGGATGTCAGAAGAGACTCTGAAGCTTGCCCTTGAGTGGAGAGTAGCAAAAGTAAATGGAAGAAATGACAAAAGAACTGAACAGAAGATTTCAAAGAGCAGCTCGAGCAGCCAAAACCAATTACTATAATGAAATGTGCAAAGACTTGGAGTTAGAAAACCAAAAGGGAAGAATGCGCTTTGCATATCTCAAGCTGAAAGGACTGAGTGAAAAATTTAAGCCTTGAGTTGCAATATTGAAAGATTCTATGGGCAAAATATTGAATGATGCATCAAAAGAGGATGGAAGGAATACACAGGGTCACTGTACCAAAAAGAACTGGTCCATCTTCATCCATTTCAGGAGGCAGCATATGATCAAGGACCAATGCACTGAAGGAAGAAGTTGAAGCTGCACTGAAGGAATTGGTGAAGAACAAACCTCCAGGAATTGAAGGAATACCCATTGAGATGTTTCAAGAAACAGATGCCCCACTGGAGACACTCACTCGGTTATGCCAAGAGATTTGGAAGAGAGCTACCTGGACAACTGACTGGAAAAGATGCATATTTGTACCCATTCCAAAGAAAGATGATCCCACAGAATGTGGAAATTATAGAATATCATTAATATCACACACAAATAAAAATCTTACTGAAGATAATTCAAAAATGGTTGTAACAGTATATTGACGGAGAACTTCCAGAGGTGCAGGCTGGATTCATAAGAGGACGTGGAATGAGAGATATCATAGCTGATGTCAGATGGATCCTGGCTGTAAGCAAATAATGCCAGTAAGATGTTTACTTGTGTTTTATTGACTATGCAAAAGCATTTCATTGTGTGGATCATGACAAATTGTGGATAACATTGAGAAGAATGGGAATTCCCAGACACTTAATTGTATTCATGAGGATCCTGTACATAGACCAGGAGGCTGTCAGTCGAATGGAACAAGGAGACACTGCATGGTTTAAAATCAAGAGGGGAGTGTGTCAGGGTTGTATTCTTTCCCCATACTTATTCAATCTGTATGCTGAGCAAATAATCTGAGAAGCTGAACTATATGATGAAGAACATGGCATCAGGATTGGAGGAAGAATCATTAATAACCTGCGAAATGCTGACCACACAACTTTGCTTGCTGAAAGTGAGGATGACATGAAGCAGTTACTGATGAAGATTGAGGAATACAGTCTGCAGTATGGGTTACATCTCAATATGAAGAAAACAAAAATCCTCACAACTGGACCAGTAAGCAGCATCATGATAAATGGAGAAAACATTGAAGTTGTCAAAGAATTCACATTGCTTGGTTCTACAATGGACGCCAATGGAAGCAGCAGTCAGGACCTCAGATGACATGTTGTTGTTGTAGTTATGTACCGTCAAGTTGGACCCGACTCATAGCGACCCCTCCTTGGGTTTCCGAGGCAGTATCACTACGGAAGTAGATTGCCCCATCTTCCTTCCAAGGTGTGGCTGGTGGGTTTGAACTGCCAGCCTTCTGGTTAGCAGTCAAGTGCCTTTTGGCACTATGCTACCAAAACTCAGATGACAGCACTGGGTAAATCTGCTGCAAAAAGCTCTTTTAAGCACTGAGGGGCAAAGATGTCTCCTTGAGGACTAGGGTACATCTGACAGAAGCCATGATATTTTCAATCGCCTCATATGTATTTGAGAGCTAGACAATGAATAAGAAAGACCGAAGAAGAGTTGATGTTTTTGAGTTGTGGTGCTGCCAAAGGATGCTGTGAATACCATGGACTGCTAGAAGAACTAATCAATCTGTTCTGGAGGAAGTACAGCTGGAATGCTCCCTGAAAGCAAGAATGGCCAGACTTTGTCTCACCTACTTTGGTCATGTTGTCAGAAAGGACGATTCCCTGGAGAAGGATGTCATGCTTGGTAATGTGGAGGGTCAACGAATGAGGGGAAAGCCCTGAACAAGATCGATTGACACAGTGACTGCGGCAGTGCTCAAGTATAGCAGGGATCACGGAGTTGATGCAGGACCAGACGGTGTTTCATTCTGTTTTGCATAGGGTTGCTATGAGTTGGAGACAATTCAATGGCGCCTGAGAAAAACACATCAACTTCCAAAAATTATCCATTGAAAACCCTATGGAATGCAAAGATCTGATCCCATTTGCATGGAGTTGCCACGAGTCAGGGGCTGGCTCAGTGACTGCTAAAAATGATATATTTCATGTAAGTGGGATCATACACTATTTGTCCCTCTGTAACTGATATCATTTACATGTTTCTAAGATTCATCCATGTTGTAGCATGTATCAGAACTTCACATTATATTTCTAATAGACAGTGCCAGGTTAGAGGTCTAGACTAGTAAAGATGTTGGGTGCCACTGAGTCCATTCCTCCTCACAGCTACCCTGTGTGACAGAATAGAACTGCCCTGTAGGGTATTCCTGGCTGTAATCTTTATGGGAGCAGATTGCCAGGTCTTTCTCCCACTGGTGGGTTTGAACCTCTAACTTTTTGGTTATCAGCCAAGCACTTAACCAGTGTACCACCCGGGCTCCTTGGTAACGATCTACTGTTGAGTATAGAAAGGAGACCAGTTTTTTTTTTTTTTTTTTCAGTGCTAGACTTGGAAAAAATGCTGAAATAGCTGCTAGAATGTCAGCAATGGGGGCACAAAGCTGCAGCCCCATGTTCCACTCATTCCTCAGGACTACATGATGCCCTGCGTTTTAGCTCTTCTGGGAGGGTGTGCACAGGAGCTCTAGTGGCATAGTGCCTAAGGCATTTGACTGCTAACCAGAAGGCTGGTGGTTCAAACCACCAGCCACTCCTCAGAAGGAAAATTAGGCAAGCTACTTCCGTAGAGATATATAGGCTTGGAAACCCAAGGAGGGGTCGCTATGAGTCGGATCTGACTCAACAGCAGTGAGTTTGTTTTTTTGGCTTGGAAGGTTGTGCAGTGAAGCTAGCATGTTGCGCAGCAGAAGAAAAGGCCTATAATCAGAGCTCTGGGCATGCCCCATCTGAACTGTCCCCTCTTTTCTCTGTTTCAGGTCTCAGTGTCCTGGTGGCTGTGTCAGAATCAAATTCAGATGGTGAGTCTACTTACAGCCGAAGGCCAAGGGCAAAAGCATGGGGCTCTGGAATCTGCCTGTAGGAGGAGCCCTTTGCAACTGAGTCCCTGTTGCATTCTGCATACCCCTTTGGGTTCCCAAGGACTGATTTCCTCTTCACCACCATCACCTTCATCACTCCATTTATGTAGCACTTATGTTGCCTTGCACCCCATACTAAGTAAACCCTTTGGAGAGGAGTCGATTCTGACTCATGGCGACCCCAAGTGTTACAGAGTAAACTGTGTCTCTGAGGATTTTCTTGGCTGTCCTCTTTATGGAGGGAGCCCTGGTGGAACAATGGTGAAGAGCTCGACTGCTAACCCAAAGGATGGCAGTTCAAATCTACCCAGCAGCTCTGCAGAAGAAAGACCTGGTGATCTACTCCCATAAGATTAAAAAAAAAAAAAAAAAATCACTGCCATGGAGTCAATTCTGACTCATAGTGACCCCCATTAGGTTTCCAAGGCTGTAAATCTTTACTGAAGCAGCTTGCCTCATCTTTCTCCCATGGAGCAGCTGGTGGGTTCAAACCATTGACCTTTTGGTTAGCAGCCAAATGCCTTGACCATTATACCATGAGAGCTCCTCCTGATGGCCAAGAAAACCCTATGGCACAGTTATACTCTGTCACATAGGAGGTTGTTGCGAGTCTGAATCAACTCGGCAGCAGATAACGATACTCTTTATGGAAGCAGATCATCAGACTTTTCTTCGATGGCACTTCTGGGAAGGTTCACACTGCCCATCTTTAGGCTAGTAGTCAATTGCAAACATCTTGTGCCACCCAAGGACCTCTAAGCAAATCACATGCATCATTCCATTTAGTCCTCATAACAGTCCTACAAAGAAGGTCTTGACATTGTCCCCACTTGATCAATGATCCTTGAGAGAAGTGGCTGGCTCCAGTCACACATCTGGTGGGTGTCAAGATTCTACCCTTTCTTTCCCCAAAGCCTGCACCCCAAGTCATCCTGGGAGGTACTTTGCCTTTACCACCTATCTTAATTAGGCCCCCTCAGAGATAAGGACTTTGGAGCCAGTTGTTTATCTGGAAGTGATCCCTAAAGCAGCAGATGAGAGGGGAAGTGAGATAAGAAGACCAGTTACCAGTTGCCATGAGTCAGGGTCAACTTGTGTGTCAAGAATAGAACTTTGGGGGAGTTCCGGCAAGATGGCGGACTAGGCAGAGGGACTGCACAGACCCTCTTCAACAGAGAAAAGGGAAACCAATTAGCACAGACACAGAAGATAATCTTGGACCCCTGAGCCTTGAAGGGAAGGATACAAAAGTGGACTAAACCCCAACTAGCAGAAGAATCTGCATGAAAATACCAAAAAAGGAGACACATGGAGCTGCGGTCTGGCAGCAACCTGAGTGACCCTGAC
>NW_006922361.1:71593-74542 GCF_000298275.1 Orycteropus afer afer
TGGGAGGGGAGCTGTTGCATTGTGGTAAACTGTGGTCAATGACATGAGACAAAGTATACGTGAACTGCTGTATGGAAAGTGAATTTGCTCTGTAAATCTTCACCCAAATCACAATAAATAATAATAAAAAAAGGAGTTAGTCTGTTAAAAAGTAATAGAGAGGTGTGTTGGGCGATTCATTAATAAAATTTTAAAAAATGGAAAAAAAAAAAAAAAGAAACATGGAAGCAATCCAAAGGACTAATGGACCACGTGAACCTCAGCCTCCACAACCCTGAGACCAGAAGAACTAGATGATTCCTGGCTACCACTGCCAGCTGCTCTGAAAGGGATCGTATTAGAAGGTCCTGGATAAGTGGGATAAAAATGTGGACCAAAACTTGATAATAAAAAAGACCAGTCTAACTGGTGAAACTCTCAAGATTATGGCACTTGGTCACCCTTTGGACCTGGAACTGAACTCGCTCCCATAGCTGAACTTTCAGTCAAACAATAAACAGATCTACAATGTGAACAGTAAATCCTTAGAATAATCAACCACTCAAGATTGAAAGGGCATTTACCCAAGGACAAAATTCAGAAGGCAGGGTTAGGAGAGAAGGAGGGATGGAAACAAGAAACACAGGGAGGCTGTGGGAGGAGTGCTACTACATTGATGGGATTGCAATCAAGGGCATGAAACAAAATATGTGTGAACTGTTAAATGGAAAACTCATTTTCTCTGTAAACTTTCACCCAAATCACAATAAAAATTAAACACACACACACACACACACACACACACACACACACACACAAAGAGTAGACCTTCTCCATAGGCTGATGTTATCAGAAGATTGCCAGGATTTTCTCCTGAGCTGCCTCTGGGTGGACCTGAATTATCAGCCTTTTGGTTAGTAGCACTAATGAGCCCATTAACTATTTGCACCACTCCAACTTGAGACAGGAAGGGAAGAAGCCAATATAGCATCATTATCAAGCAAGAAATGCCTCTCGGTGCTACCAAATGGGTTGCATTCATCCACTATCCAAAAGGTTAGTCGTTCAAATCCCCCCAGTGGTACTGCAGAAGAAAGCCCTGGTGACGTGCTTTCATAAAGATTACAGCCCAAGCAACCCTATAAAGCATAGTTCTACTCTGATGCCCATGGGGTCACCATGAGCTGGAATTGACTAGATGGCAATGAATTTGAGTTTGGTTTTGATATCAAGCAAGTTCCCATGTGGACAAATGGAGGTAAGTCCCCTGGAGAAATGTTGGGCCCAGTGTGGAGTATGTACATCAGAGCTATCCCTCCCAGTGGTTAAGGGAGCTTGTATTTTGTTACCCCGACTCCTAGCTGATTGATTGAGGGAGCTGCTCTCTTCCTGAGGGGAGGGCATTGCTGACTTGTAGCAAGAAAAGACGACTCAGGTGGTCAGAGAAGCACCGAGGCAGAGACACACAGGTGCTAGCAGTTGACAGTTTGATTGGCAGGCTGGAAGTCCTGTTGTGACTCTAACTCCTGGCGACCTTATGTACAAGGGAACTAAGCATTGCCTGGTCCTGTGCCATCCTCACAAGTAGCAGCCATCATGGTGGCTATTGCACCAATCCTTTTCACTGAGGCTCTCCCAACATGATGTCCTCTTCTGGCAATTGATCCCTCCTGATGATGTGTCCAAAGCAGGTGAGCCAGACAGTGTTCTATTGTCATCCAGAAGGTTTCCAGTGGCTAATTTTTTGGAAGGAGATTGTTGGGCCTTTCTTCCTAGTCAGGAGCTCTGGTAGCATAGTGCCTAAGGCACTTGACTGCTAACCAAAAGGCTGGCGGTTCAAGCCTACCAGATACTCCTCAGAAGGAAAGTTGGGCAACTTACTTCCGTAGAGATACTGCCTCGGAAACCCAAGGAAGTGTTGTCACTATGAGTTGAACAGACTTGACAGCAGTGAGTTTGTTTTTTTGTTTGTTTCTTCCTAGTCTGTCTCAGGATGAAACCTCTCCACCACAGGTGATGCTTCTGGTATTTGAAATACTAGTGACCTAGTGGCCAGCATCACAGCAACACATAAGCCATTACAATATGAAAAACTGACAGGTGGGTGGTATGTCAACAGGTTGTTGGTTCAGCAGTGGAATGGGTGGAAAAAAGGTATCACCAGAGCCATTCCCATGAGGACATCTACATCTTTGGGGACACAGCATCTGGAACACTGTAGGTGCTCAATGAACATTCCTTGAATGAGTGAATGGATCCTCTGTTCCCTGCAGCTTCCTGTCTGCCCTGCCCTGAAAACGCCATCTGCCACAACAGGACTCACTGTGTTTGTAAAGATGGGTTCCAGGCCATGTCTGGGAGGAAATACTTCACTGAGATCTATGAGAAATGTGAGGGTAAGGCTGTTTATTCCTTTGTCTCAGTTTTTAAGAGTTCTGTATATATTAGGACTATCAGACATTTGTCTGTGGTATTTGTTGCAAACATATTTTCCAAGCTTGGTAATTGTCCTTTTATAAAAAATAATTATTTATTGTGTTTAAGGTGAATGTTTACACAGCAAATCAGACTCCCTGTTAACAATTTCTACTCAATTTATTCAGTGATATTGGTTTCATTTTTCACAATGTGTCATGGTTCTCGTTCATTCCGTTCTGGTTGTATCGTTTCCAGTTCTCTAGTTTCCCTGCCATCTCATCTTTGCTTTAGAATCATTTTTGACCATTTGGTCACATATACAGTTTTTAAAAAGATTGTGATAAGTGTATGTATATGGAGCATGGCTGGCACAAATGATTAAGCACCCAACTACCAGTCAAAAAGTTAGTGGTTTGAACCCAGCCACAGGCACCGGGTCTCCGGGAGCAAGGTGGGCACGGGTGGGCTTGTGCTTCCTCACTGATCTGCACTGAACACTTTCCCTTGTTACCCTCCCGAGAGGGACCGGGTCTCCGGGAGCAAGGTAAGCAC
>NW_006922361.1:78512-79358 GCF_000298275.1 Orycteropus afer afer
AACAACAACAACAACAACAACAGGCACCTTGGAGGAGTTGGTGGTTTACTGCTGGGAGGTCATCGCGTTGAGATCCCTATGGGGCACAGTTCTTCTCTGACACATGTGGGGTTGCCATGTTGGACTCCACTCTTAAGGCAACTAACAAGTGTGTATATGACAAACCATCTGCCATTTCACCATTTTTTACGTGTATAACCCATTGGCATTAATTACATCTGTCATGTTGTGCAACCATCACCATTATCTGTGGGGTCAGTTGTCTTTTGACTTTTCTTACATATATATATTACCATGCAATTATTTGGTTTGTTTTTATGTACACAAGTTTATCCATGATTTCAAGGCATAATTACAAAATTCTTTTTCCCCTGTACTGGTATAGTGCCTAAGGCACTTGAGTGCTAACTAGAAGGCTGGCGGTTCAAACCCACCACCCACTCCTCGGAAGGAATGTTGGGAGGTCTACTTCCATAGCGATACTGCCTCAGAAACCCAAGGAGGGGTCGCTATGAGTCAAGGCAGTGGGTTTGTTTTTTGTACTGAGGTTATAGAGGAACCCAAATGAGGCACTGCTGAGTTGACTGTGACTCATGGTGACCTCTTGTGAGTCAGCCTCCCTAGATTTTTTTTTTTTTAACTCTTATTGTGGTGAAAACATACACAAGACATTCACCAACACAACAACTTCCCCATTTACAGTTCAGGGACACTGGTGACATTTTTCATGTTGTGCCACCATCATTGTTATCCTTTTCCAAAATATTCCACCACCATTAGCATAAACTCAATGCCCCACAAACAAAAGCTTCCCATTTTCCCCTCCCTCCTACCCCTGGTAACTAC
>NW_006922361.1:79543-82776 GCF_000298275.1 Orycteropus afer afer
TTGAACCACCAGCCTTCTGGGTAGCAGTCAAGTGCCTTAGACACTATGCTACCAGAGCTCCCATATGTGTGTGTGTGTGTGTGTGTAGTTGTTGTTTCCATCTTATCTAGAAATTTCCCTCCCTAGAGTTTTGAGAGAGTTTTCAATGAGTGAGTTTTCAGAAGTAGATCACCAGGCCTCACTTCTGAGGTACCTCTGGGTGAATCTGAACCCCAGCCTTTCAGTTAGCAGTCGAGTGCGTTAATCATTCATACCACCCAAGGTCTTCTAAAGACGAATTCACCCACGTTTAGTTCTAGTGATTGTATGGTTTTATTTTTACATTTAGAGTGAATTTTTATGAATTATGTGAGGTATGGATCTCATTTTATATTTTTAAGAAGTCCATCCTTAACCCTAGTGACTTGATGTACCACCTTTGTCATATGCTAAAGCTCCTTAGGCATTTGGGTCCACTTCTGGACTTTCAGTCTATTCCACTAATACATTTGCCCATTCATACACTGGTATCAGAGTCTTTGATTGAGGATTTATAGTACGTGTAGAGCCCCCGGGGGGTACAAATGGTTAATGTACTTAGCCGCTAACTAAGAGGTTGGTGGTTCACGTCCACCCAGAGACACACTGGAAAGAAGGCCCGGTGATCTACTTTGAAAAAATCAGCCACTGAATATCCTATGTAGCACATTTCTATTTTGATACATATGGGGTTCCCATGAGTCGGAATCAACTCAATGGTAGCTGGTATATCCTATGTTTGTTGTTCTTGTTAGGTGCTCTCAAGTCAATTTCTACTCATAGTGACCCTATGTGACAGGTGACAAAATACACACTTTAGGGTTTTCTAGGCTGTTAACTTTATGGGAGCAGATTGCCACATCTTTTCTCTCACAAAGCTGCTGCTGGGTTTGAACTACCAAAAGTTAGCAGTCTAGTGCTTAACCATTGTGTCACCAGGGCTTCCTATAGCATTTTAATATCTTGTAAAGCTAGTGCCCCCTGTAGCCCCCCCATAGTTTTTCTGGATACTCTTTGTGTGTGTGTGTGTGCTTTGGATGAAAGTTCACAGAGCAAATTCACTTTCCATACAGCAATTCACATACACTTTGTCTCATGACATTGACTACAATTTCCCACAATGCAACAGCTCCCCTCCCACTTCCTCCAGATAGTTACCTCTTCCCTGTGCCCATCCCTCCATGTACTCCTCCCCTCTGAGCTGTCTCCCTGTTCATAAACAGTTTTCTGGCTAGTCTTGCATGATAGTACCAACTCATCTCTCCATAAAATAACTTGGGGGTATTTGGATTGGGATTGTATTGAATTTATATTAACTTAGGGAAATTGTCATCTTTATAATGTCAAGTCATCCTGTCCAGGAACAAGAGATGTTGTTTTGGGTGAATTCGTGAATAATATTGGGCAGGACATATCCCATGGGTAAGAGAAAAAGGTAGAGTTTCATGAGAATGAAAGACAGTGTTTTCTCTTGATTTGCAGATATTGATGAGTGTGCATCTGGCCTGGCAAATTGCAAGCAGAGGGCATACTGCAGAAACACACTTGGAAGTTACCACTGTAACTGTATCCCAGCCTATCCTTTCTTTGACTGGGTAGCTGGTGTCCTTAACTACGACCATCCAGAGTGTTATGAAAAACATCAAAATAATCTTTCTACTACGATGACACCACCGATTTCAGGCCAGGGTAAGAGAGCAGGGCTCTGTCCTGGCTTGTTCCTCATCTCTTTGTTGTCTTTGGTGTTCCTTACCTGGGAAATCTCATCCAAGTCCAAGACATCAATCACCTTTGTAGATGCCTTACAAATTTATATCTACAGTCTGACTTTCATTCTTGGACTTCCAACAGGCCATATATACTTGATTATCTCTCACTCACTTTAAATTTATTAACTATGTCCATCTATATATAGGGAGCTCTGGTGGCATAGTGCCTAAGGCACTTGGCTGCTAACCAGAATGCTGGCGGTTCAAATCACCAGCCACTCCTCAGAAGGAAGGCTGGACGATCTACTTCCATAGTGATACTGCCTCAGAAACCCAAGGAGGGGTCGCTATGAGTCAGATCTGACTCGATGGAAAACACAACAGCAACAACAACAACTATATGTAAGGAGCCTGGTGGCATGATGGTTAAGCACTCGGCTACTAACCTAAAGGTTGGTGGTTCAAACCCACTCAGTATCTCTGTGGGAGAAAAGACCTGGCAATCAGCTCCCATAAATATCACACTAGAAAACTCTATGGAACACTTGTACTCCGTCCCACAGGGCCACTATGAATCAGAATTGTCTCGATGGCACACACCACCACCACCATCACAAAACTTCATGGGGCAATGTGGTTCAGTGGTAGATTATATACCAAACTGAAAAACCTACTGCCTTTGAATCTATTCTGACTCATAATGGCCCCCATTGGGTTTCCAAGGCTGTAAATCTTTGTGGAAGTAGATTGTCTCATCTTCCTCCTGTGGAGTAGCTAGCTGGTAGGTTTGAACCACCAACCTTCTGGTTAGCAGCCAAAATGTCTTACCTTTTATGCCACCAGAGCCCCTTACATGATATACATCTATCCCTATATAAACTAAAATACACGAATATTAACTGATAATCTGATTCTAAAACCACCAAAGTTCATTGTGCCAGTAATCACCTGCTGTTGAGTTGATCCCAATTCATGGCAACCCCATGTGTCTTCCATAGTTTTCATGACTATGACCTTTCAGAAGCAGATTGCTTGTATTTCTTCAAGGCACTTTTGGGTGGGTTTGAACAAACAACCTTTTGGTTAGCAGTCACATGCTTAGCCATTTGTACCACCCATAGAGATGTAAAGGTTCGTATTGTTATTGTTGTGTTGGCTACTGTCAGTCAGTTCTAACTTGTAGTGACCCTGTGTATAACAGAACAAAACACTGCCCAATCCTCTGCCATCCTCACAATGGTTGCTGTGCTTGAGCTTATTGTTCCAGACACTGTATCAATCCATCTTGTTGAACGTCTTCCTCTTTTGCACTGACCCTCCACTTTACCAAGCATGATGTCCTTCTCCAGACAACATGCCCAAAGTATAAGTAAGACAAAGCCTCACCATCCTTGCTTTTTTTTTTTTTTAAATTGTGATTTGGGTGAAAATTTACAGAGCAAATTCACTTTCCATACAGCAGTTCACATACACTTTGTCTCATGACATTGACCACAGTTTACCAGA
>NW_006922361.1:83736-116010 GCF_000298275.1 Orycteropus afer afer
GAGGCTGAGAAGCCCCAAGGTTGACAAGTAAAAAGGCACAGTCCTGATGTTACCAAACCACACAACAGGCCATTAACTTAGGTCCATTGTAAGTCCCAAGATCGGCAGAGCATGGCAGGCTGCTGAGCAATGACACAGCTACATGCAGGACTGAAGCATGCCATAAACTAGAGACTATTCTCAAAGCTTCTCCTTATATATAGGAAGCAGCCCACATACCCAAAGGCAGCTACTCAGCTGCTCACAGTAGATTCCACCATGGAGTTGATTACCAGTCTCATTATGGGGAATACTACATCCAGCTGCCTAGCCACTCAACCAGGCCCAGCAAAGTTGACACACAAACATAACCACCAGAATTGTGGATCCAAGTAAAACGAAATCTTAACAACTTTAATATTTTCTCTTTTTATCATGATGTTACTTATTGGTCCAATTGTGAGGATTTTTGTTTTCTTTATGTTGAAGTGTAATGCATGCTGAAGACTAGTTTTTGATCTTCATAAGTAAGTGCTTTAAGGCTTCTTCACTTTCAGCAAGCAAAGTTGTGCCATCTGCATATCACAGGTTGTTAATGAGTCTTCCTCGACACCTGATGCCATGTTCTTCTACAGTCCAGCTTCTCAGATTATTTGCTCAGCATACAGATGGGATAATGTGGAGAAAGGATACAACCCTGACCCACACCCTTCTTGATTTTAAGCCACACAGTATCTCCATTCTAGCCTTTCCTATTTCTTTATTTGTAACTTATTTTTCTAACAGTGAAAAAACATGGCTCTCACTATCAATATTTTTACTTATTTGTTCAATCTTAGTATAATTTGCCACAACTAGTCTGTGATGAGTGAGAGCTGAAAAAGGAAGACTGCTCAATGATTGATGCATTTGAATTGTGATGTTGGTGAAGAATATTGAATGCACCATAGATCTAGAAGAACAAACAAATCCTTCTTGGAGGAAGTGCAGCCAGAATGCTCCTTAAAAGCAAGAATGCCCAGAGTTTGCCTCATATACTTTGGTCATATGGTCAGAAGGGACCAGTCCCTGGAGAATGATGTCATGCTAGGTAAAGTAGTGGGTCAGCAAAGAAGGGGAAGACCCTCAATGAGATGGACTGACACAGTGGGTGCAACAATGGGTTTGATGGTGAGAATGTCACAGCACCAGGCAGGTTTCATTCTGTTGTACATGGAGCTGTTATGAGTCAACAGAACTGACTCAGCTGCACCTAACAACAACAAAGTGTCATTAGATGTTTTGTGTTACATAGATTTGGATTCATGTCCAGCTGACTTTTGGTTAATGACTTAAGTTTTATACGATTCATTTGTAATTCATCGACTTCAAGTTGATTTCAACTTGTTATAACCCCCCGTGTTATACAGAGTAGAACTTCTCCATGGGGTTTTCTTGATTGTAATCTTTATGGGAGCAGATCACCAGGTCTTTCCTCTGTGGTGTCACTGGGTGGGTTTGAACTCCCAAACTTGCAGTTATAGTCAGATGCAAATTGTTTGTGCCACTCAAAGACCTATGCTTCATCTTTAAATGGGAATAATCAAGACACCTACTGTAGTGATTCTCTGTTCCTGCGTAACAAATTACCTCAAGAGTTAGTGACTTAAAAGAACACATATTTATTGTCTACTATTTCTAAGGCTAAACCTCTAGCCACAGCTTAGCTGGGTTCTCTGCTTTAAGCTGTCCATCTGCAAGTAAAGTGTTGGCCAGGGCTGAGGTCTCATTTGAGTGTGGGGAAGGATCTGCTTCCAAACCCACTCACATGGTTACTGACAAGATTCTGTTCCTCAAAAGCTGCTGGACTGAAGGCCTCAGTCTCTCTGGTGGTTGATGGGAAGCTGTCTTCAGTCCCTAACTACATGGTCTTCTCTGTCTTGCTTTATCATAGCAAGCATACAACAAGGGCCAGAAAGAGCAAACATGATAGAAGTCACAGTCACTTATAACCTAATCTTGGGACAGACATCTCATCACTTTTGCTGTATTCCATTCATTAGAATATATAATACTGAAAATGATGCCACCAATATTTCAAATACCAGCAGGGTCACCCATGGTGGACAGGTTTCAGGGGAGCTTCCAGATTAGGAACAAAGGCCTGGTTATGTACTTCCCAAAAATTAGCAATGGAAAACCCTGTAGATCATAACAGAATATTGCCTGAGACTGTCACTCACTCACGTGGATGTGACATCAGGAGGGACAGCATGTTGGTAAAGGAGAGGGCCAATTAACGTGAGGGAGACCCTCCATGAGATGGTGTCTTAATTTCCTAGTGCTGCTATAATGGAAATGCCACAAATGGGTACCTTTAAAGAACAGAACTTTATTTTTTCATAGTTTAGGAGCCTAGACATCTGAATTCAGCATGTGGCTTTACATGGAAGTCCTTGCTATGTCAGCTTCTAGGAGCTGGAAGTTCCTGGGTTAACAGATTCATCTGCCTCCTTCGTCTTCAGATAGCATCTGCTTGCTTGCCTCCGTGTCTGTAATTCAGAAGTGATTAGGTTTAGGATACACCGTCTATATTGGTAGAGCCTCAATAACATAACAAAGAAAGCCCTGTTCCCAAATGAAGTTCCCTCCACAGGGGTCAGGGCTCTCACATCCAGTTTTGGGGACACAATTCAGTCCATAATGGATGGATTGACACAATAGCCACAACAATGACTCAAACCCCTTGCTAAAACAGCGAGGAGGCCACATGTTCTGACCTCCTCTAACCCCACAAGAGGAAGACAGGATTACCAGCAGTAACCCAAGGCCTATTCATGCCAGGCCAGACATGCTGCCTCCCTCCAGCCCTTTCACCAACTGTTCCTCCCAAAGCACCACCACCTCTCTCCTGGGCTCAATAATTCGCTGCAGTGACCACACAGAGCTCACAGATTACGGGGTTTATTAGGGAAGTACCAGGATACAACTCAATTCAGGAAGAACGCTCAGTCTCTCTCCCAGCCCACCGTCCCTCAGCCAACAGTCTCTCACAGTCTTTTTCCCAGCATTGCTGGTCCCTCAGTGTCTCACTCAGTGATGCGTGTCTCTTGCACCTCTTTCCCAGAAGCACGTGTCTCTTTCCGGGGTGCATGTCTCTTTCAGCAGCATGTCTTCCTCAACCAGCAGTCCAAGAGAGTTCTGCCTCCAGGAAGCCTCCTTTTGAGCCCAGCAGGGTGGTCAAACTAGCCAATTATAGCATCAGAACTCTAAGTACCTGAGAGAGAGTGGGCACCTCCCAGAACATTGTTTTGTGCCACTCCCAACAGAAGTACTCCAGGTGGACACCTTCAGCAATCAGGAGCTCCTCAGTTGCTCATAGCAAATCCCACCTTGGAGTTTACAAAGACTTATGGGTAGAAAAGCCACACAAAGTAATTTACTACACTACACCCCTACAATCATGAAGATGGCACAGGACCAGGCAAAGTTTCATTCTGTTCTGTGTAAGATCACCAGGAATCAGAGTTGACAGCAACAACGTTCATTAGAAGTCAACCATTAGGTCTAACATACACACAAGGGGAGGAGATTACACAAGGGCATGAATACTAAGAGGCAGGGATCACTGGGTGCCATTTCATAAACATGAATTCATCTACCCTTTGTGATGACTGTTGTTGTGCACCAGCAACTTGACCCACACTCATAGTGACCCCACATGATAGAGTAGAACTGCCGTGTAGGGCTTCCTAGGCTGTAGTTTTTACAGGAGCAATTGCTAACTCTTTTCTCCCATGGAGTCACTGATGGGTTCAAACCACCTGCCAGCAGTTGAGCGCTTAACCACTGCACCATCAAGGCTAATTTCAAGGTTACAAGTGCAGCTGAAATGCTTAATGCAGCACACCTAGGAAGGCTCAAGAAATATTAGCCATTTCGTAACACAGATATGTGTTAGAACGCAGATTATTTTCAAGATATGGAGTTGGAGAAATTCAAGATGCGATAGACACCACACCCAAGGAATGGAACAAAAGATGACTTGAATGAGGTGAGTGCTTCTGAGACAGTGCCAGATGATGAAGAAGACAATGTCGAAGAAGCAGTGCCAGAAAACAGATTAACATTAGACAATCTGGGAACACTATTAAGGTTATTCAAGACTGCTTTTGACTTCTTTTATGACACAGACCCTTCTGTGATACGGGCACGGAAACCAAGTTAAATGGTGGAAGAAGGATTGGTACTACATAGAAACGTTTTCAGAGAAATGAAAAAGCTAAAGTGTCAGGTGGAAGTTATGAAGTATTTCTGGAAGTTACACCAAGTATGCCTGCCTCTCCTGCCTCCCATTCCACGTCCTCCACTACTTCCACCTCTACCACCCCTGAGACAGTACCACTATCCCTTCTTCTTCCACCTCTCAACCTACTCAGTGTGAAGACAATGAAGATGAGGACTGTTCTGGTTACCTAGTGCCACTCTGACAAGAATACACCACCAGTGGGATGGCTTGAACAAACAGGAGTTTATTCCCTTACAGGTTGGAGGTTTTAAATCCGAGTTCAACGTTTCAGGCTCCAGGGGGTGGATGAAAACCCCTCAACCTTGGCTTCACTCCACCTCCTGCTCCCAGCCCACTGAAGCTAGAGGCTTTTCTTCACTCAGACAGCTGCTGGCTGCTGAGGCTGACAAGCCCAAGGTTAACAAGAAAAAAAGGCACAGTCCCAATGTTACCAAACCACACAGCAGGCCATTAATTCAAGTTCATTGAAAGTAGCAAGGTCAGTAGAACATAGAGGGTGCTGGGCAATGACATGGCTACATGCCGGGTTCAAGCATGCCACAAGCTAGAGACCATTCCCAAAGCTACTGCTTATACAGGAAGTAGACCACATACCCAAAGCAGCTACTCAGCTGCTCACAATAGATTCCACCATGAAGGTGATTACCAGTCTCATCATGGGAAATGCTACATCCAGCTGCCCAGCCATTCAACCAGGCCCTGCCAAGTTGACACACAAAGTTAACCATCACAAAAACCTTTATGATGATCCACTTCCACTTAATGAATAGTAAATAATCATCATGCCATATAGTTAATAAACTTATCGGTTGTGTACATGTGTGTCTTCATATACAAATTTGAAAACTGATGGCAAGAATTATGTTAATCGACTGTTTATGTTATCAGTAATGCCTCTGGTCAACAGTAGGCAATTGGTTGAGTATTTGCAGAGTCAAAATTTGCACTTGGGTTTTTGTCTTCACCCCTAACCCCCATGTTGTTATTGTGATGTGTAGACAATTGTAGTATTATTACTGCTCCTATGTTATTGTTGTTGTTGTTACGTGCCAGCGACTCATAGCAACCCTACGTACAACAGAACAAAACACTGCCCGGTCCTGTGCCAGCCTCACAATCTTAGATATATATTAAATCCTCACAACTGGACCAATAAGAAGCATCACAATAAATGAAGAGAAGCTTGAAGTTGTTGAAGACTTCATATTACTTGGTTCCACAATCAACACCAATGGAAGAAGCAGTCAAGATGTCAGACAATGTACTGCCCTGGGCAAATCTGCTGCAAAAGACCTCTTCAAAGTGCTGAAGCACAAAGTTGTCTCTTTGAAAACTAAGGTGTGCCTAACTCAAGCCTTGGTGTTTTCAATTACCTCATATACAAGTGAAAGCTGGACAGTGAATAAGGAAGACTGAAGAAGAGTTGATGCTTCTGAGTTGTGGTGTTGGTGAAGAATGCTAAAAGTACCATGGACTGCCAGAAGAACTAACAAATCTTTCCTGGAAGAAGTGCAGCTAGAATGCTACTTGGAAGAAAGAATGGCCAAACTTGGTCTCACCTATTTCGGTCATATTGTCAGGGAGGGACCATTACCTGGAGAAAGATAACCATGCTTGGTAAAGTGGAGGGTCAGCAAAAAAGGGGAAGGCCCTCAACAAGATGGACTGATACAATGGCTGCAATGATGGATTCAGGTATAGCAAGGGTTGTGGGGCTGGCACAGGACCGGTAATGTTTTGTTCTGTTGTACATAGAGTCACTATGTGTCGGAGACAACTTGACAGCACCTAACAACAACAACAACAACTATATTATTATCTCAGTTAACATTCATTCCTTAGGGACAGCTTACCTGAACCCCTGATGTGTTAGGTACCTTTGCAGTTTACTCCCAAATCACTCTGTCCTATTTCTTAAAAGCATGTTGTACCCTTGCAGTCATTTAATTACCGTATTTTTACACAAATAATGCTTTTTTTTTTTTTTGCCAACCACACCCACCTCCCTTCCCCATCCACTTATTTTTGTAGGCATGATATGCTAATTTTTAAAATTTTTTATAGCAAAATGTAATGGCAAATTAATTGTGGACTACATGCTCCAAAAGCAGGTACCCTCCTCTCTCTTACCAACCTGTGTTCACAGGTGTAACATCATGCCTGGCTTTTAGTAGGTGCTCAATAAATACTATTGACTGACCATGGAGGAATGGACACAGGGAAGAGGTAACTATGGGGAGGAAGTGGGAGGGGAGCTGTTGCATTGTGGTAAACTGTGGTCAATGACATGAGACAAAGTGTATGTGAACTGTTGTATGGAAAGTGAATTTGCTCTGTAAATCTTCACCCAAATCACAATTTAAAAATCAATCAATTAATTAATTAATTAAAGGGGGAAATATACTATTGACTGAGTTCTTGACATGAAAGCCCCATCTTAAATCTCTCTTCAAATTCTACTGTAGGAGATATTTTGGGCTCCCTACAGGGAAAAAAGACAGCTGGGTGGCACAAGTGGTTTGCACCCAACTACTAACCTAAAGGGAGCTCCGGTGGCGTAGTGCCTAAGGCATTTGACTGCTAACCAGAAGGCTGGCAGTTCAAACCCACCAGCCACTCCTCGGAAGGAAGGTTGAGCAATCTACTTCCATGCTGATACCACCTCGGAAACCCAAGGAGGGGTCACTATGAATCGGATCCAACTTGATGGCAGTGTACTTCGTTTTTGTACTAACCTAAAGGTTGGAGGATCAAGCCCACCCAGCATAACTGCAGAAGAAGGCCTGAAAATCTGCTTCCTTTAAGATTACAGCCAAGAAAACCCTGTGGGGCAGTTCTACTCTATTACATGGGGTCACTATACACTGGAATCAACTTGATGACAATGGGTTTCTTTCTTTTTTATTTTTAGAGGGGAATTAGAATGGGCTGTGGAAGCATGGAGCTCTGATGCTACAGAGAGTAAAGCATTTGGCTGCTAAGCAAAAAAGGTCAGCAGTTTGAACCCACCAGCCACTCTTTGGAAAAAAGATGGCACAATCTGCTACCATAAAGATTTATAGCCTTGGAAACCCTGTGGGGCAGTCCTACTGTGTCTAACAGGGTCACTGTGAGTCAGAATAGACTCAGTAGCAATGGGTATGATTTGGTTTGGGTGGAAGCATTGGAGTCACTGGGTGGTCCAAATCTCACTGGGCTACTTACTGAAAGGTTGGAGGTTCGAGTCCACCAAGTTGCCTCAGAAGAAAGGTCTGGTGATCTGCTCTGAAAACTCAGCCATTGAAAACCCTGTGGAGCCCAGTTCCACTCTGACACACGTGGGGTCACCATGAGTCAGAGTCAATTTGATTGCAACTTGTAGTGGTGGTGATGGAAGCATCAAGGAAAGACCCAACTCGAGGGCGATTGGAGGAAGGGCTGTGAGCAGCGGCATGTTCTCGCCTATATCCATTCTAATGGCTATTTTTATTTCCCAGAGAACATTAAGAAGACCCAGCTACCAGTGAACATTTGGGTGAGTGGGGACAGAGTCAGGGCTTGGAAATAGTTGGTCAGTCTTACCATGTCATTCTCCTGCACAAACACTACCATAATTCCCTATGACTTTTGGAGTAGAGCAATTCTCAGTTGAGAGTGAATTTATCCCACGCCCCAGGGGAGCATTTGGCAAATGTCTGAAGACATTTTTGGTTGTCACCACTAGGGTATGTATATGTTTGTGCTACTGGTATCCAGTAGGTAGAGGCCAGGGATGCTGTTCAACACAAAATTTACAGGACAGTCCCCACAACTAAGAATTATCCAGTCTTGAGAGTCAGTAGTGCCGGGATTGAGAAACCCTGGCCTAGGGTTAAAATGCTTCAGCTGTCATTCAAAGATTTTTATCAAGTACTTCGACTCTAAGAGTCTAACATCCATCCCTTCCCATCCCCTATCTTTCTCCAAAAGGCATTCATTGTAGGTCCTAGAGATCTCATCCTCTAAACTTTCATGGTCTCGTAAATAAAATGCAGCTAATGACATACCCTTCATGGGAATGTGTGTGATAAGTGAGAAACCACCTATTAAGTTGATGGCATAGAACCTGTTGTCATCTAGTCAGCCCCTGAGTCATGGTGACCCCATGCACAACAAGATGGCACCATTGTGCTCCATAGCTGCTCCTTCTGTGCTCACCCAACCACATGCATGTTCTCATTTTCATCAAGTTTCAGTAAGATTCTGCCTAACTATTTTATTTCTTTTAAAGAAAAATATATACAATGGAACCAAAAAAGACATTGCAGGAAAGGCTACACAACTACTTCAGAAGGTGGAATTGACCATATGGAATAAGAGTTTTGCTTCTCCAGGAAAGTATGAAAATCCTGAGCTTGGTATAGGTAAGAAACATTGAGCAAACTCCTTAAGTGACCGCCATGAAGGGATCTGGGTCCTGGCATCGTCGGGGTCTGTGATTGATGACATCTTTTACAGCTAAGCATTATAGATTTTCCACATTGTGGTTCTATGTGAGTAGGGCTCTGCTTTCAAAATACAAACTCAAGGGAATAAACCAACTCTCTTCCTCTTTCCAACTTCCCTTTGTGTGGTGATCAGTACTTAGGCACATATCCACCATGCTCGTGTGGTTGGATCAGACAGATGCCTTAGATTCAGGTACATATGGTACTAGGACAATCTAAACCTGGTGCAGATATTTGGTCCCTGATTTAGAGTCCCCTTTCCTCCACTGGGATCCCTTCATTCCAGTAAATCTGAGTGAGGACTATCTTCAGCCACCCGAGTGGTTCTAACAATTTTAAACCTCAAAAGGGAAGAGGAGGGATATCTCTAATTCCCCTTCTTTTCAGGAATCTCCTTAGCCCTGGTGACTTACTTATTTCAAAGAACTAGCTTTTGGTTATGTTGATTTTTTTTTTCCTCTATCCTTCGTCGGCTTTCTTTCTTTATTGATTTCTGCTCTTATTTTATTGTTTCTTTCCTTCTACTTTCTTTGGGTTTGATTTGCTTTTTGTTTTCTAGCTTCTAGACTTGATAACTTGGATCATTGGTTTCTTTTTTTTTTTTTTTTGTGACTTTCATAACCATTTCTTCTTTTGTAACATTTGCAGTTGTTAGGTGCTGTGGCATTGGTTCCAACTTATGTTGTTGTTGTTGTTATGTGCTGTCGAGTCAGACCCGACTCACAGCAACCCCTCCTTGGGTTTCCGAGATGGTATCGCTATGAAAGTAGGTTGCCCAACCTTCCTTCCGAGGATTGGCTGGTGGGTTTGAACCCCCAGCCTTCTGGTTAACAGTGAAGTGCCTTAGGCACTACGCTACCAGAACTCTTCCAAACTCATAGCACCTTTGTGTACAACAGAACTGAACACTACCTGGTCCTGAGCCATCCTCACAATTGTCGCTGTGTTGGAGCCCATTGTTGCAGCCACTGTGTCATTCCATCTCACTAAGGATTTTCCTCGTTTTTTGCTGACCCTCTACTTCATCAAGCATGATGTCCTTTTTCATAACCCTCCTGATAACATGTCTTGATAAGGAAGTATCCCCATCCTTGCTTCTAAGACACATTCTGGCTGTACTTCTTCCAAGACAGATTTGTTTGTTCTTCTGGCAGTCCATGATATATTCAATACTTCACCAACCCCATAATTCAAAGGCATCAATTCTTCTTTGGCCTTCCTTATTCACTGCCCAGCTTTTGCATGCATATGAGACAATAGAAAATATCATGACCTGGGTAGACACACTTGAGTCCTCAAAGTGACATCTTTGCTTTTAAAAACATTAAAGAAGTCTTTTGCAGTAGGTTTGCACAATGCAATATGCTGTTTGATTTCTTGACTGCTGCTTCCATGGATGTTGATTGTGGATTCAAGTAAAATTAAATCCTTGACAATTTTAGTATTTTTTTTGTCTGTGTTTATCATGATATCGCTTATTGGTCCAGTTGTGAGGATTTTTGTTTTCTTTATGTTGAGGTGTAATCCATACCAAAGACTGTAGTCTTTGATCTTCATCAGTAAGTGCTTCAAGTCTTCTTCACTCTCAGAAAGCAAGGTTGTGTCATCTGCTTATGGCAGGTTGCTAATGATTCTTCCTTCAATCATGTTCTTCTTCATATAGTCCAGTTTCTTGGATTATTTGCTCAGCATACAGATTGAATAAGTATGGTGAAAGGATATAACCCTGATGCACATCTTTTCTGATTTTAAACTATGCAGTGCATTAGGAGATATAAATTTAGCTATAAATTAGAGCTCCACATTTCCCTCTAAGCAATACTGGCTGCATTTTCACAGTTCAGGAGGCTAGAAGTCCAAATTCAGAGGAAGGCTCTCTCTGTTGGCTCTGGGGAAGGGTCCTTATCTCTTTCAAGCTTCCATTTCTTGGTTCCTTTGTGATCTCATGTGATGTGGCATCTCTCTTCCCCATCTCTGCTTGCTCACTTGCTAACTTTAACTTGTGTTGGGTGAAATTTTCTTATGTTGGATTTTCATGTTCATGCACTTAAAATATTTTAAAATTTTATTTGTGGTTTATCCTCAGCCCATGTGTTATTTGTTGTTGTTGTGGACCCCATTGAGTCAACTCAGACCCATAGCAACCCCATATGACAGAGTAGAACAGCTCCATTGCATTTCTGGGGTGTAATCTTTATGGGAGCAGATCTCAAGTTCTTTTTCCCACAGAGATGCTGGGTAGGTTTGAGCTGGCAGTCTTTTGGTTTGCAGCTGAGCACTTAACCTTTGTGCCACTAGGGAGCTGTGTTGTTGTTAGGTGCCATCCATTCATCTCTGACTCACAGTGACCCTATTCACAGCAGAACAAAACACCACCCAGTCCCATGCCAGCTCCACGATCCCTGCTATACTTGAGCCCATTGCCACAGCCACTGTGTCAATCCATCTCGTTGAGGGCCTTCCCTCCTTTGTAGACCCTCCACCTTACCAAGCATTACATCTTTCTCCAGTGAATGGTACCTTCTGATAACATGACCAAAGTAGGTGAAACAAAGTCTGGCCATTCTCGCTTCCAAAGAGCATTCTGGCTGTACTTCCTCCAGGACAGATTTGTTAGTTCTTTTAGCAGTCCATCGTACTTTCAGCATTCTTTGCCAGCACCACATCTCAAAAGCATCAATTCTTCTTTGGTCTTCTTTATTCATTTATTGTCCAGCTTTCACATGCATATGAGGTGATCGAAAATATCATGGTTTTTGTCAGGCGTACCTTAGCCCTCAAGGAGACATCTTTGCTGCTCGGCACTTGAAAGAGGTCCTTTGCAGCCAACTTGCCAAGTGCTGTACATCATCTGATGTCCTGAGTGCTACCTCCATTGGTGTTGATTGTAGAACCAAGCAATGTGAATTTTTTTGACAGCTTCAAGCTTTTCTCCATTCATCATGATGCTGCTTACAGGTCCAGTTGTGAGAAGTTTTGTTTTCTTTATATTGAGGTAGAATCCATACTGTAGACTGTAGTCTTCAATCTTCATCAGTAAGTGCTTCACACCATCTCACTTTCAGCAAGCAAATTTGTATCGTCATCATATCACAGGTTGTTAATGATTCTTCATCCAATCCTGATGCCACATTCTTCTTCATATAGTCCAGCTTCTCAGATTATTTGCTCAGCATATAGATTGAATTAATATGGGGAAAGAATACAACCCTGATGCACTCCCTTAATGATTTTAAACCATACAGTGTCCCCTTGTTCTGTTAGACTGACAGCCTCCTGGTCTATGTACAGGTTTCTCATGAGTACAATTGTTCTGGAATTCCCATTCTTCTCAATATTATCCATAATTTGTTATGATTCACATAATCAAATGCTTTTGCATAGTCAATAAAATACAAGTAAACACCTTTCTGGTATTCTTTGCTTTGAGCCAAGATCCATCTGACATCAGCAATGATATCCCTTGTTCCACGTTCTCTTCTGAATCCAGCCTGCACCTCTGGAAGTTCTCCGTAAATATACTGCTGCAACTGTTTTTTAATTATCTTCAGTAAGATTTTACTTGTGTGTGATATTAATGATATTATTTGATAATTCCCAAATTTTGTGGGATCACCTCTCTTTGAATGGGCACAAATATAGATCTCTTCCAGTTGGCCAGGTAGCTGTCTTCCAGATCTCTTGGCATAACTGAGTGAGTGCCTCCAGTGGGTCATCCATTTGTTGAAACATCTCAATGGGTATTCTGTCAATTCCTGGAGCCTTGTTCTTTGCCAGTTCCTTCAGTGTAGCTTTGACTTCTTCCTTCAGTACTGTGGTAGTTATGTTTGTGTGTCAACTTGCCTGGGCCTGGTTGAGTGACTGGGCAGCTGGTGGTAGTTATTCCCCATGATAAGACTGGCAATCAACTCCATGGTGGGATCTACCACAAGCAGGTGAGTAGCTGCCTTTGGGATGTGGTCTGTTTTCTGTATATAAGGAGAAGCCTTGGGAATGGTCTCTAGCCTATGGCATGCTTGGACCCTGCATGCAGACATGTTGTTGCTCAGCAGCCTGCTATGCTCTGCTGACCTTTGGACTTGCAACGGACTTAAGTTAATGGCCTGCTGTGTGGTTTGGTAATATCAGGACTGTGCCATTTTACTTGTCAACATTGGGGCTTCAGCCAGCAGCTGTCTGAGTGAAGAAACGCCTCTAGCTCCAGTGGGCCTGGAGCAGAAGGCATAGCTGGACCCCAAGGTCGAGGGGCTTTCACCTAGCCCCTAGAGCCTTGGCACTTTGAACTTGGACTTAAAGGCTCCAAATTGTAAGAATAAACTCCTGGTTGTTTAAGCCATCCCATTTGTGGTATATTCTTGTCAGAGTAGCACTAGGTAACCAGAACAAGTACCATTGGTTCTTGATCATATGCCACCTCCTGAAATGGATGAAGATTGGCCAGTTCTTTTTGGTACAGTGACTCTGTATATTCCTCCCATTTTCTTTTGATGCTGCTGGCGTCATTCAATATTTTGCCCATAGAATCTTTCAGTATTTCAACTTGAGGCTTAAATTTTTCCTCAGTTCTTTCAGCTTGAGAAATGCCAAGCATGTTCTTCCCTTTTGGTTTTCCAACTCCAGGTCTTCACACATTTTATTATATTAATTGCCTTTGTCTGCTGGAACTGCTCTTTGAAATCTTCTGTCCAGCTCTTTTGTCATTTCTTCCATTTGTTTTTGCTACTCTCTGCTCAAGGGCAAGCTTCAGAGTCTCTTCTGACAACCATTTTGGTCTTTTCTTTTTTCTCATCTTTTTAATGACCTCTTGCTTTCTTCATGGATGATGTTCTTTTTTGTTTTTCTTTTTATTGTGATTTGGGTGAAAATTTACAGAGCAAATTCACTTTCCATACAGCAGTTCACATACACTTTTTCTCATGGCATTGACCACAATTTACCACAATGCAACAGCTTCCTTCCCACTTCCTCCCAGTTAATTACCTCTTCCCTGTGTCCATCCCTCCATGCACTCTTGCCCCCTGAGCTGTCTTCCTGTGCATAAGCAGCCCCTCTTTCTGCCATGATTGTTCTCTCCAAGGAGTGTATCTACCTCAGGAAAATGTTCAACTCATATGCCTGTCTTTTGTTTGGCTGGAAGCCACAGGTGTGGGTTTAGTTCCAGACCTGAAGGGCAGCTAGGGGCAATAGTCTCAGTGGTTCCATCAGGCTCTATAGGACCAGCCAACCTGGTCCCCTCCCCCTTTTTTTTCCTCATAGATGTTGTTCTTGATGTCATCCCACAATTCTTTTGGTTTTTGGTCATTAGTGTTCAATGCACCAAGTCTATTCTTTAGATGATCTCTAAATTCAGGAGGGATATATTCAAGATCATATTTTGGCTCTCGGACTTGTTTTAATTGTCTTCAACTTCAAGTTGAACTTGCATATGAGCAGTTGATGGTCTGTTCCATAATCAGCTCTTGGCCTGGTTTTGGCTGAAGATATTGAGCTTTTTCATCACCTCTTGCCACAGATGTAGTCAATATGATTCCTGTGTACTCCATCTGGTGAAGTCCACTTGTATAGGTGCCGTTTGTGTTGTTGAAAAAGGGTATTTGCAATGAATAAGTCGTTGGTCTTACAAAATTCTATCATGTGATCTCCAGCATTATTTCTGTCACCAAGGCCAAATTTTCCAACTCCTTGTGATTCTTTGTTTCCAATTTTTGCGTTCCAGTCACCAGTGATAATTAACACATCTTGATTGCATGTTTGGTCAATTTCAGGCTGCAGAAGTTAATAACAATCTTCAATTTCCTCATCTTTGGTTTTGGTGGTTGGTGCATAAATTTGAATAACATTCCTATTAACTGGTCTTCCTTGTAGACATGTGGATATTATCCCATCACTCACAGCATTGTGCTTCAGGACAGATCTTGAAATATCCTTTGTGATGATGAATACCACACCATTCCTCTTCAAATTGTCATTCCCAGCATAGTAGATCATATGGTTATCTGATTCAAAATGGCCAAAACAGTCCATTTCAGCTCACTAATGCCTAAGATATCAATCTTTGTGTTCCAATTCATTTTTGACAACTTCCAATTTTCTTAGATTCATACTTTGTACATTCCATTTTCCTATTATTAATGAATATTTGCACCTATTTCTCCTCAATTTGAGTCATGCCACATCAGCAAATGGAGGTCTTGTGAGCTTTACTTTATATCAGTAAGGTTGGTCCTACTTTGATGATGCAGCTCTTTCCTAGTTGTATTTTGAAAGCCTTCTGACCTAAGTTGCTCATTCTCCTGCACTGTATCGAATAACATTTCTGGGCTATTCACAAAGTTATGCAGTAATGTATGAGGCAGTGTTTCTCTGCTATTCTTAAGGTTTTCCCCGGCCAATTATTTGGGAAGTTGATGGCCTCTTCCTTCTTCCTAGTCTGTCTCAGTCTGTAAACTGCATTGAAACCTGTGCACCTTGTGCAACCCTGCCAGCACTTGAAACACCAGTGGCACAGTCTCAAGACTCACAGCAACCTGCAAGCCACAAGAGTACAACAAACTGATAGACAAGTTTGTCTCGCTTAGCTGTTCAAAACCTTTCCACCCTCCCCTTTCTGGATCCCTGGCACTGCTCTGCTCTTTCATCTCCTCTGGTTTCTATTTCCTCCACTTTCCTGGCGGGTGGGGGTGGGGCCTGGGTTGCTCCCCTTACCTGGATCCCTGGCTGCTGTTCTGTTATGTCATCCCCTCTGGGCTTTTTATGGGTTATTTAAAAATATATTATTTAATGTTCAAATATTTGGAGATTTTCTCATTTTTTAATTATCTTTGTTGTTATTGTTGTTAATGAATTCTTATTTAATTCCATTGTGGTCTTAGAGAATACTCTAAAATTTCAATGATTTTGAATTTATTAAGGCTTGCATTATGGTCTATATTGATGAATGTTCCCTGTGAACTTAATTTCTGTATTAGGTTACAGAATCTGGTGGTATATCAAAGACTGAAATAATTATGGCTTAAACAGAGAGACTTATTTCCATAACAGGTTAAACATAGGAAGTCAAGGGCTGATGTGGTAGTTCCATATCAGCCTTTCCATCCTCACTGTTCAACTTCCATTTGTATTCCAAGATGGTAGCTGTAAATCCACATCCTTTTACCAGTCAGTGGGAAGGGGGAAAGAGAAGTAGAAGGCATACCTATTCTCTTAACCTCATATCACTTCTGAGCCTATTGGCCTACAGTTACATGGCTCCACCTAGCTGCAAGGGAGACTGGGAAAGACTTGTACTCAGTGTAAATTTGAGGAGTATGAGTCAGAATGGACTTGAAGGCAGTGGGTTTGGGTGTGATATCCCCAAAGAAAGGAGGGGTGAATAGATACGAGAACATATCTCTGTCATAATCCCTAGACAAATTTTCTCATTTCTCCAGATAAAAACTACCAAAAGCTTTTATGAAGGTGATCTTTTGTCAGATCTTGTGTTTATGTGTCTGAGAGAGTTTACTTAAGGCATCCTTCCCAAGTGCAGAAGATCTACTCCCGGTTGACTATTCTTGGAAAATCTGTAAAGGGTTAAAAACAAAATAAAACAAACTCACTGCTGTGGAGTCAGATCCGACTCATAGCAACCCCTCATTGTGTTTCCAAGGCAGTATCACTATGGAAGTAGATTGCCCAAACTTTCTTCCAAGGAGTGGCGAGTAGGTTTGAACCACCACCCTTCTGGTTAGCAGTCAAATGCCTTAGGCACTACACCACCAGAGCTAGCTAAAAAAAAAAAAAAAAAAGTTATATTTTCCCCTCAGTGGACACTCTAGTCTACATTCTTAATTTTTTCCTGTGCATTAAGTTTCATGTAATAAAGGTTTAGCTTCCCACACTGGTATTATTTCTGGGAATTATGACCATCTTCTTTCTCATTGGATTGTGTAGCCAGTGTGCATTGCTTAGGCCATTTTGACCACTTCATACTCAGCAGCCCAAGATAGGTGTTGGGGGTGGGGAGTGCCATCTGGTCTACCTTGACTTTGGAACATGCAGGAGATAAAATCACAAATAGTGGGGTTTCCAAAGAAGAGAGTTCCTCAACACATCTTAGGCATGAGAGGAGAGCAAAGCCGGACTCAACTTTCTTTGTGTTTCTAGTCTATGAAACCAAGAGGTGCAATGAGACAAGCAAGAGAACAATTTTGGAAGCTGGAAATAACACAATGGACATTGACTGCATCCATACTTTCAACAAAACTACAAGAGGTACTATATGTTTAAGGCGGATTCTCTTGATTTCCAAATTTCAGACACTGTGTCTCATTTCTAGGTAACTGGGACAATGGGTGGTGGACTGTCTTTGTTATCTAGTACTGCTATAACAGAAATACCACAATTTGATATTTTTAGAACCAGGGATTTATTTTCTCACAGTTTAGGAGGCTACAAGTCCAAATTCAGAGTGCCTGCTCTGCAGGAAGGCTCTCTCTGTTGGCTCTGGGGAAGGGTCCTTATCTCTTTCAAGCTTCCATTTCTTGGTTCCTTTGTGATCTCATGTGGTGTGGCATCTCTCTTCCCCATCTCTGCTTGCTCACTTGCTTATTTTATCTCTTTTATATCTCAAAAGAGATTGACTTAAGACCCACCTATACTACTACTGTCACATTAATATAACAAGGAAAACTCATTCCAAAATGGGATTATAACTAGTGGTATTGTTGTTGTTGTGTGCTGTTGAGTTGGACCCGACTCAGCGACCCCTCCTTGGGTTTCTGAAGCAGTATCACTATGGAAGTAGATTGTCCAACTTTCCTTTTTCCGAGGAGTGGCTGCTGGGTTTGAACTGCCAGGTTTATGGTTAGCAGTCAGCTGCCTTAGGCACTACACTACCAGAGCTCCAACTAGAGGTACAGGGGTTAGGATTTACAACACATATTTTTAGAGAATCCAATTCAATCCACATAGCAACTCACAGAGTTTTTGAAGATTCTACATGGTGGAATTAAAAGCTCTGCCTTATCTACTGACCAGGCAACATTAAAGTTAGACTCTCATAAGGAGAATGGACTGTGGGTGTCACACCATAGTTCAAACAGGGATCCCTTGGCACACTTTCTTAGAAAGGGCAGGTTGATGCATTTCCTGTTTCCATGTGATGGTTTAAAAAGGCAACTATTCAACTCAAGACACAATAGTGGTAGATGATTGTTGCTTAGGACACTTTTCCCCTTGAGAAGTGTTTTGTTGTTTTTGTTGCTGAAATAAAAACAAAAAACTAAACTCACTGCCATCGAGTCAGATCTGATTCATAGTGGCCTGTCCTTAGGTTTCCGAGGCAGTATCTCTAGGGAAGTAGATTGCCTGATCTTCCTTCCAAGGAGTGACTGGTGGGTTTGAACCACTAGCCTTCTGGTTAGCAGTCAAATGCCTTAGGTACTATGCCACAAGGCTGTTTTTTATTCCAGAAATACAAATAATTTTTTAACTGATCTCCTATAGCCTCATAGGCTTTTCCAGGCTGGTCTGATTTTTACATAATAATAACAGCTGCACTCCCTGATTAATATCTTTTTAAAATTTTCCCCAAAATTCAGAAGAATTTTGCTTATGATATTAAAAAGGAACTCTTAACCAAATATTGTTATCTTTTTATCCTGTGTGCTTATTTTTAAACTTTTTCTATATGAGCTGGATCCTTAAAAAAAAAAAAATTATTGTGGTGAAAATATCCATAACAAAACATATACTGTCCCAACAGTTTCTACATGTATAATTCAGTGACATTGACTACATCCTTGTGGTTGTGTACACGTTCTCACTATCCTTTTCCAAATCATTCCACCACCATTAATAGAAAGTCAATGGCTCCTAAGTAAAATCTCCACTGTACCCCTCCTTCCCACCCCTGGTAACCACTAATAATCTTCAGTTTGTGTATAGCCTCTTATTTCAAATAAATGTGATCATACAGTGTTTGTCCCTTTGTGGTTGACATATTTCTCTCAGCATGATGTTTTCAAGGTTCACCCATGTTGTGGTGTGCATCGGGACTTCATTTTTCTATATAGTTGAGTCCCTGGAGAATTATTTTATTATCATATTTTTCTTCTATCCTACAGGTTAGCAAACTTTTTCTCTAAAGATCCAGATAGTAAATTGTATTCAGATTGCTGTCTTTGTTGCAAGTTCTCAACTCTGCCCTAGTAGTGTGAAAGCAGTCATAAGCAATAGATAAATGAGCGAGCATGACTGTGTTTCAATAAAGTTTTATTTATATACAAAAACAGATGGCAGGCTGAATTTTGCCCTCTGGCCAACCTCTGCTTTATCCTATCACTTTAGCTAAGTCTTTGTACGGAATCTTCCACTGTGTAATATTTTTCTAATTTATTTATTTGTTAATATTGTCCATTTCTCCCACTACAATATCAGCTCTCTGATGGCGGGAACTCTGTTCTGTTCACTGCTGTATCTGAAATGCCTGGAACACTGCCTGGCACACAATAGGTGCTCAACATATATTTAATGGATGAATTATTATAAACTATTTCAGAGAGAAAGACTTGATTACTTTGAAAGAGTGAAATACCTGATCCATTTCCTCTAGGAAATTCCCAGTTACTGACTAATCTTCACCTCCTACTGTGAGCTAGATAATAAGAGTGGAGAGGAAAGGATCTAAAAAGGAGATGATTTTGAAATTGAGTGAATAAAATGGGATGTTGGCACAAGTAAAATTGTGGTTTCAGAAGCACTGCATCATGCTACAGTATGCATTTAACTTCTGTGAATAAGTTATGCTTGATGAAAATGGGAGAGAGAAGAAGAGATGAGAGGGAAGGAAGAAAGAAGAGCGAAAGAAAGAGAGAGGCAAAGAGACAGGAAGTGAGGGTCATAGAGACAGGGGGATAGAGGGTCAAATCTCCAAACGACTGGAGATGAGAGACAGGAAGTGGGGGTCATAGAGACAGGGATAGAGACTTATAGGGAATAAGTAAGATATAGGTATAGAGGGTCAGTGATTCAAAGGGAGGGAGAAAGAGGGAAGGAGAAAGACAGAGAAAGGGAGAGAGCGTATGAGCCTTGAGCACCAGTGAGAGCAATTCTGGATACCTTTCCGTTCAATTAGATCCCCAGAGGGAACTTGAGATAGGTGATAAAATGGGATTTCCTCATCCCATCTGAGTTCCACCTGCCCCTCCAAGGCCAAACTTTTTGCCTCATGACTCAGACTTTGGTGTTTAAAGACGCCTAGATATTTTCACATCACATTGATTAGCATGTTTTGCATTGCCGTTAGGTGCCGTCGAGTCGTTTCCAACCCATAGTGACCCCATGCACAGCAGAACGAAAACACTGCCTGATCCTGCGCCAGCTCCACAATTCCTGCTGTACTTGAGCCCATCATCGCAGCCACCATGTCAATCCATCTCTCTTATAATATTCAGTGTATCATAATATGTATTGCGTAATATAAAACTCTGCACCCAAAACTACATGTAGTATATTGCATGGGCAATTTAAGAGATTTCCAAAGGCAGTTTTGACTGTACATTAGGTTTATCCCATGACTCTCACCTAAGTCACTATTGTACCATGTATTCAAACTATAGAAACCCTGTAAAATTATTTCTGTTCTGTAGCTGCAGAAGAGAGTGCTGTTGCTCTGATCACCTATCAGACTCTTGGGGATATTCTCAATGGATCCTTCTTCAGTGACAGAAAAGGATTTCAGGTAGTGAAACTGAACTCTCACATCCTGAGTGGCACCATTGGTTTGAAGAACAAAACTTACCTGTCCAGACCTGTTTTACTGGTCTTTCAACATACTCAGGTGAGCAAAACCAAGGGCTGGTTCTATGCTAAAAAAAGCTAGTATCAGTTGCCATTGAATCAATTCTGAGTCATGTGTTCCATAGGGTTGTCAATGGCTGATTTTTAGGAAGTAGATTTCAGAGCTTTCTTCCAAAGTGCCTCTGGGTGAACTTGACCCTGCAACCTTTTAGTTAGCAGCTGAACACATTAACTGCTGACATCATCCAGGGACTCAATCCAGGGTGCCTTAAAAGATGAGGGTGTAGTGTCAAGCTTATGGCAGGGGAATGAATCCCATTCTGATGGTTCAGAGTTGAGAGAACTGACAATGGATACTGAAGGGACACCCAGAGATTGACACAGTGGAGAGTCACGATCTCATTTAAGCCTAAAAAGGCAGCAGAAGAACTAGAATGATTAAGCCTAGTGAGAGCTGGAGGGATGGAGGAGGGATTGTCCAACTGGAGATGGAAATGGTAGTTGTCATTGAGACGACAGCTCCATTCATGGTGACCTTATGTATAACAGAACAAGATTATGTCCAGTCCCGTGCCATCTTCATGATCATTTGGTATATTGGGTCCGTTCTGTGGCCAATGTGTCAGTCCATCTCATTGAAGGTTTCTCTCCACTTTGCTAGCCCTCCAGTTTAGCAACCATGATGCCCTTTTTTAGTGATTGGTCCTTTCTGATGACACATCCAAAGTAAGTGGATCGGACTCAGACAATGTTTTGTGATCCACAAGGTTTTCATTGGCTCAGGGAAACCCTCAGTGAGATGGATTGACACAAAACCCACAAAAATGGACTCAAGCATGGCAAAGATCATGAAGACGGGACACGACCAAGCAGTGTTTTGTGTTGTTATACATGGGGTCAACTCATGGGCAATTAACTAACAGCAACAGTTTTCAGAAATAGGTTTCCAGACCTTTCTTTTGGTTGGTCTTAGTCTGGAAGCTCTGTTGAAACCTGTCCACAATGGGTGACCCTGGTAGTACTTAAAATGCTGGTGGCATGTCTTCCAGCATTAAAGCAACATACAAGCCATCACTACATGAAAACAGACAGATGGGGTGTAAACCTACTGCCATCACATCGGATCCGACTCATAGCAACCCCTCCTTGGGTTTCTGAGGCAGTATCACTACAGAAGTAGATTGCCCAACCTTCCTTCCGAGGAGTGGCTGGTGCGTTTGAACCACCAGCCTTCTAGTTAGTAGTCAAGTGCCTTAAGCACTATGCTACCGGAGCTCAGATGGGGTGTAGGGAGATGGAAATAGCCTGGAAGAAATACCTGACCTCTCTCTTCTCTTTCCCAGTGACCTCTCATTAGAGTCTCTCATTGGTAGAACCAGTGGAAGCCAGATAACCAACAAGGAGGCTGGGTGAAGCAGTTGATGAGGGTCAATCCCCAGGGCACTGCAGTGAACAGAGAAGGGCAAAATTAATTAAGAATAAACCCTACAGCACAGGTAGTGTGGGAAGCTCTTCCTCACAAGTATTCAAGATAGTGGGATGTTCCTAATCTAAGCTCCAACCTAGTGCAACCATGATTAACCTACAACATTCAAATAATAAACCAGAAGGAGAATCACTTGTATGCTGTTCTTTTTCCAGATTCTTGCTGCCAGAGCAAAACATTTCTGTGTCTACTGGGAAGGATCGGAGGAGGGAGGCAGCTGGTCGACAGAGGGCTGCTCTCATGTGGGCAGCAATGATTCTTATACCACATGCCAGTGTTACCATCTGTCCAGCTTTGCTGTCCTCATGGCTCTTACACCCCAGGTACCAAGATTCATGCCCTCTCCTGTGAACCTGTCTGTCCAGTGAGCTGTGAAGTCATCCTCTCCATGTCTTAGAAAAAGACTCTAACATAAGGACTCACGTGCACATAGCTTACTTGGTAGGTGATTCCAAGAAACTCCACAGAGGGCAGAGCAAGCACAAGAAGAAAAAGAGACCAATGCAGAGCATTTCAAGCCAGTTACCATTGTGGGAAATTGGAGTTCATTTACTTCTGGGAAGCTCTGGGAGTCTGTAGAACACACACCTTAGAGTTACTCTAACTGAGGAGTGAGGGAGCTGGGGTATGGATATACCATCTCTCTTCAATTGCTTGTTGAGAACTGCATCTAGGGGCTGCTAATTGTCTACCATTTTCATGGACATGGGCAGACCTCAAGCTAACAGAAAAAGCACCTCTGGTATTGGGAAGTTGGGTTGGCAAGCCTTATAATGGTCAGGTCTAAGGGCTTCTGGAATCAAAAGTACCTGCTGTTCCACAAGAAAGACACAGTTCTCCCTTCCTAGTGAGACCATAAGGAAGGTAACTACCTGTCACCAATGACAAAGCATAGCCCCTGAACTTCCCAAGCCCCAATCAGGTCTAGGACAAGTACATCTCAAGTACATTCGAGAAATGTACCTAACTTCTTCCTCTGTTTCTTTTTAACTCCTATTTACTGGGTATTTACTTTATTACAACCTTTGTGTTGGATGGTTTATTGCACAGCCTCATTTTATTCATTCAACAAATACTTATGGAGTGCCTGCTATATGGCAGGCTCTGTTCTCAGCATTGAGAATACAACAGGGAGTAACAGAAATAATAATAATAATAATAATAAAATACCAGGCTGCATGGAGGTTACATTTGAATGCCATTCAGTTCAATAGGCCCACCAGCCACTATGGGTATTGAGCATTTGAAATGTGGTGAGTAGCACTGAAGAATTGAATTCCTAATTTTATTTAAGTTAAATTTATCTAAATTAAAAGACTGAAGCAGTGTAAAGTACTTCTCCATCACACACAACTCTATTGATTTGATAAGAGCACATTTCATTTTCACTATTGAAAATACAGCAGCTGAATCGAGATGCGTGGTAAGTTTAAAATATGTGTCGAGTTTCAAAGGCTTAATTTGAAAATAGAGAATATATAATAATTAATTAATAACTGTTTTCCATGGATTACACATTGAACTGGTAATATTATTTCATTGTGGTGAAAATACACACACCCAAACATTCTCCAATTCACTAATTTATACATGTAAAATTCAGGGACCGTGATGGCGTTCTGCTTCTTGTGCAGCCATTAACATGATCCTTTTCTGAATTATTCCACTACCATTAACAGACGCTCAGTGCCCCCTAAGCAAAAACGCTTCTTTTCCCAATCCCTTCCATTTCTGGCCATCACTAATAATCATTCATTTCTATATGTTTGCCTATTTTATATAAGTAGGATTATACAGTATGTGTCTTTTTGTAACTGACTTATTTCACTCAAGATAATGTTTTCAGTATTCACTCCTGTTGTGGCATGTATCAGGAGTTCACTTCTTTTTGAGGCTGACTAATATTCCATTGAAGATCATTTTAAAACACTTGCAGCTGCATATTGACAGAGAACTTCCAGAAATGCAACAGGATGTGGAATGAGGGATGCGGAATGACTCAGAACAGGATGTGGAATGAGGGATATCATTGCTGATGTCAGATGGATCTTGGCTGGAAGCAGAGAATACCAGAAAGATGTTTACTTGTGGTTTATTGACTGTGCAAAGGCATTTAACTGTGTGTGGATCATAACAAAGTATGGCTAACATTGTGAAGAATGGGCATTCCAGACCTCTTAATTGTGCTTATGTGGAGTAGTACATAGACCAAGAGACTGTCATTGGAACAGAACAAGGGGACACTGCATGGTTGAAAATCATGAAAGGTGTTTGTCAAGGTTGTATCCTTTCATCATAAGTGTTCAATCTGCATGCTGGGCAAATAATCCAATAAGCTGGCCTATAAGAAGAAAAATGAGACCTTAAGATTGAAGGAAGACTCATTAATGCCCTACAATATGCAGATGACACAACTTTGCTTGGTGACAGCAGAGAGGACTTGAAGCACTTTAACTTTGCCGATAGACACCCAATGAGGTGCCCCACTCTGCTAGCGAGCTTCCTGCCTGATCGCACACAGCTTCCTCACTCAGGGCACCAGGAAGCCCACAACTCTGTCTCATGCTGGTCTCTTGGTTCTGCTGCTGCCATCTCTGTCATCTCAGTGCCAGGATCTCAGGTCCAAGGATGCACTCTACTCCTGGCTCTTCTCTCTTGATGGCAGTGAGATTTCCCTTTACACTTCTGGGTTAGATCATTTTAAGCCCCACAGGATGGCAAAACTGACCAATTCCCACATTAATGTTCCATACACCTATTTCTGTGGTCCCACCCTCACAAGGATGCCATGTACCTTATTTACCTTATTAACAAACTGTCCAATACCCTTTGTGGGCCACAAACACCTCACATTTGCATAGTTCTACTCAGTTGTCTGGTGGGAGTCACGAAGACTAGAAGAGCCATAGCAAGCAATTCCCTTCACTGCACTTGGTAAAGTAGAGGTCAGAGAAAGAGGAAGACCGTCAATGAGATGGACTGACACAGTGGCCGCAACTATGAGCTCAAACATGGCAAGGATTGTGAAGATGGCACAGGACCAGGCAATATTTCATTATGTTTTACATAGGGTCACTGAGATAGAACCAACTCCACTGCACTTAACAACAGCTCCAATATTCCATTGTGTGGATGGACCACAGTGCATTTATCCATCATCTCTTGATGCACATTTTGGTTGTTTCCACCTTTTAGCTCTTGTGAACAGTGTTGCAGTGAACACTGGTGCACATGTTTTGAAGTGATAGTATTTTGAACATATTAGGTTAAATAAAATATACTATTACACTGGTGGTGTAGTGCCTGAGGTATTTGACTGCTAACCAGAAGGCTGGCGGTTCAAACCCACCAGCTACTCCTCATAAGGAAGGTTGGGCGATCTATTTCCGTAGTGATACTGCCTTGAAAACCCAAGGAGAGGTCACTATGAGTCAGATCCGACTCCACAGCAGTAGTTTGGTTTGGTTACTTTTTTACATTATGTGTTAATGTGGCTCCTTGGAAATTTATGTGGATGGCTCACGTGATATTGGATAGCTCTGGTCTAGTGGTTTCAGTTTTCAATAGCCTTGCATGGTTGTTTTTGTTGGGTGCTATCAAGTTGATTTAGACTCATAGCAACCCCATGTGACAGAGTAGAACTGCCCATAGGGCTTTTAAGGTTTTCATCTCTACAGGAGCAGATCACTAGGTCTTTGAAAGACCAGGTCTTTGGAGCTGCTGGGTGGGTTCAAACCACAAACCATTATGGTTAGCAGCTGAGTGCTTAACCTTCACAACACCACAACGGCCTTCATTTTGGAGATGGGAAAACCAAGTCTCAGGGAGGTTAAGTAACTTGCTTGAGGCATCCCTGATCGGGGAACCCCATCTGACTCGCCATTGGGGCCATAACCGCTGAGTTGAGAAATAAAATAATTCCTTCTTTCGTGGCTCACAGGTAGTTCCTGTGCTGGGCGTGACCACATGCATGGAGCTGAGCCGCTCCTTGTAGTGGGGCCAGGAGTCCCTGGGTAGTGCCAGTGTGTACTGTGCTCAGCTGCTAACTGAAAGACTGGCAGTTCAAGTCCACCCAGAGGTACTTTGCAAGAAAGGCTGGCAAGGTACTTCTGGAAAACCAGCCACCAAATGAATTGCTGAATGGAAAACCAATTTGGTTTGTAAACTTTCACCCAAATCACAATTTGGAAAAAAAGGAAAAATAAATTAAAGTAAAAAGAAAGAAAGGAAGCAGCAATGGGGGAAGATAGATGCCAAACCACGTGACGATCACCAAGGACAGAAACTCAAAAAGGACAAGGAACTTTCTCAAGGGCCAACAGGGACAGAAAGCCTAGAGTCAGCATCCTGAATTTGGACTTCTAGTCTCCTAAACTATAAGGAAATTTCTGTGTGTTAAAGCCAAATAATAATAATAATCAGCCACTGAAAACCCTATGGAACACAGTTCCACTCTGACACACAAATCAGAATGGACTTCATAGTAACCTTTTGTTTTCTTTTGTTTTAATGATCTTATTAAGCACAAAGCTGCTAGAAACCACAGGTTCTAAGATCAGCATGAGTTGCATTCTCCTCTCTCTCTCTCTGGACCCAGGAGGATCCGGTGCTGGTTGTGGTCACCCGCGTGGGGCTGAGCCTCTCTCTGCTGTGCCTCCTCCTGGCGGCCCTCACCTTCCTCCTGTGCCGGCCCATCCAGAACACCAGCACCTCGCTCCACCTGCAGCTCTCCCTCTGCCTGTTCCTGGCCCACCTGCTCTTCCTCGTGGGCATTGACAAAACTGAGCCCAAGGTAGGATTTTTCAACCAAATCACCTCCTTGCCATAACTAAATCTCATCATCTTGTCCTGAGAAAAGGACAAGAATCAGAAGTGAGGGTGTGGGGGGAAAAGAGTTTGACCTCTGCTCCTGTTTAACTTTGAACAAGACTCACTCTTTCTGAGGAGCCATTTAGCAAAGTGACTAGGAGTCAGAATGGTGGTATTAGATAGGGAAATGTTAGCTGCTATAGCAAACACCAGTCAGTGGCTTTAGTGCAGTAAAACCAAACCAGCTGCCATTAACTTGGGTCCCCATGTGTTTTAGAGTACAACTGTTCTCCCAGGGTTTTCAGTGGCTGTGGTCTTATGGAAGTAGATCATCAGACCTACCTCTAGGCACCCCTAGGTGGATTTGAACCACTAACCTTTTGGTTAATAGCCTAATGCTCCATCATTGCACCACTCAGGGACTCCCCTTAGCATAATACAAAACCAAACCAAACTCACTGCCATTGAGTCAATTCTGACTCATAGCAACTCCTCCTTGGCTTTTTGAGGTGGTATTTCTATGGAAGCAGATTGCCCATTCTTCCTTCCAAGGAGTGGCTGGTGTGTTTGAACCTCTAGCCTTTTGGTTAGCAGTCAAATGCTTTAGGCACTGCTCCTCCAGAGCTCCCCCTTAGCATAATAGCAGTTAGTTTTTCCGCTTATGTATAGGGGGGAGATTTGCAGGGTGTCTATCCTCAACCCTCAGGCCAATGGACTCTCTACCATATTCCATAGAGAGCTTCCAAGGTTATCTTGTGGTCCTTTCCATTTGGGCTAAGTAGAAGGGGAAAGGAGATGACAGAGTCCCATATGGGAACTCTGTCACACTGTTATACCTAACTGCAAGGGGAGTTGGGAAATGTAGTCCTTGTCTGGGCAGCTACTTCCTAAGGACAACCTTATGCTCTGGGATGGGGAAATTGTTGTTTTTGTTATTGTTAGCTGCCATCCAGTTGGCCCTTGATTCATGGCAACCCCTTGCACAACAGAACAAACATGATCCAGTCTTGAGCCATCCCCATGAACAGCTGGAGATTGGATCATTGTGATCTTCAGGGTTTCCACTGTTGATTTTAGGAAGTCCATAGCTAGGCCCTTCTTCCTAGTCCCTCTTAGTCTGGAAGTTTTGCTGAAACTTGTTCAGTACCCTAGCAACCCACAAGCCCCCACAGATAGATGGTGATGGCTGTGCATGAGGTGGATTGGCCGGGCATAGAACCCAGGTCTGCTGAATGGAAGGTGAGATTTCTACCACTGACCCACCAGTGCCCTCCCTGGAATGAGCATAAGTTTGAATTATTTTTTATAGACAATGACTTTGCCACTTGAATTTTAGCTCTTCATGTTGAAAAATAATGGTTGCCATAGAGTTGATTCTGACTCATGGCCACATAATGTGGGCCAGAGTCGAACTCTTATCTTACTTGCAAAGAATGTTATTGAAGTGCCTTCCCATTTCTAAACTTCCTCTGTTAACTAAGGAGCTGGTCATAAGACTCTAGTAAGGGCTTAGCAAGATAGAACCAGGAAGAATTGGAACTAGGAGCTCTTCAATTTCCTTGTAGCTTAAAAAAAAAAAAAAACCATGATCCCACAGCCAGAAGGTTATGAAGTACCATTTTCTCCTGAGAGGCAGCATAAAAATCCACTTGTTGAATTCATTCCAACTCATGGTGACCCCAAATCATGGCACCCCCCCATGCATCCGAGTAGAATTGTGTGTATGACAAAGGCCATATGACCTTCATACCTAAGAAGGTGGAGGTAAGCTAGAGTAAGATGAAGCTAGCAGCAGAGGGAAGAGTGATGGTAAGAGTTAATGAAAACATGAACCAAGGAAGAGGAAGTGGGTCTGATTTAAGAAACGCTTGTGAAGTGGAATTGGCTGGACTTGGGGCCCAAGTGGATGTGAAAGTGATGGGTGTGGGAGAAAGTAGACATGAACGTGACACTGAGGCTTCTAGATGAAGAGAGTGGGTAGAGGGGTGATGATATCATTAACCAAGATAGAGAAGGAGAAATAGGTTTGAGGCAGAAGAGATGGTGAATTCAAACTTAAATCTGCTAAGTTAGAGGTGCTTATCAGACATGTGAATGGAGATAGCCAATGATTGGAAATAGGAGTTTGGAACCCAGCAGAGAACAGGGTGTGTTGTGGATTGGACTGTGTCCCCCCAAAACATGTGTTGGAATCCTAACCCCTATACCTGTTGATGGGATCCCAGTCGGTAATACGGTTTTCTTTGTCATGTTAATGAAGCCCTATCAGTGTAGTTGTTAGTTGCCTTTGAGTTCTCCAACTCATAGTGACTCCATGTGTGCACAATACATGGTGCTCCATACGATTTTCTACTCTGAGTGACACAAAGAGCAGCATAGACACAGAGACAAGCAAACACAAATGGGGGAAGATAAATGCCACATGAAGAAGGCCAAGGGGCTGAGAGAGCCTGGTGGGTTAGCAGTGAGCACTTAGTATCTGATCCACACTCTCCACTCTCTGCTCCCTCTAGGTGCTGTGCTCTGTCATCGCAGGTGCACTGCACTACCTCTACCTGGCATCCTTCACCTGGATGTTCCTGGAAGGGCTGCACCTCTTCCTCACCGTCAGGAACCTCAAGGTGGCCAACTATACCGGTGCAGGCAGATTTAACAAGATGTTCATGTATCCTATTGGCTATGGGATCCCAGCTGTCATTGTGGTTGTGTCTGCAGGCATTGGACACAAACATTATGGAACATATAATCAGTAAGCATGATGTGTGCATTTATGGTGGGTGTAGATCCCTTAGATCATGTGGTGAAAGCAAGATCCTCTTTCCCCGGACAAATATAAGCAAGCAAACAAACAAAACACAACTACACTCATTGCCATTGAAATCACTCTGACTCAGGAGGACCCCATTTGTTAAAGAGGAGAACTGAGCTCCATAGCGTTTCCTCCACCACACATCTGTCAGTGAGTTGTACTGTGCTGGCTTGCATGTTACTGTGATGCCACTGGTATTTCAAGCACAAGCAAGGTCACCCCGTGGACAGGTTTCAGTGGAGCTTCCACACTGAGACAGATTAGGAAGAAGGATATGGCCGAGTCAACTTTTTTAAAAAATTGACTGTTGAAAACTTTATGAATAGCAGTGAAACACTGTCTGATATGATGTTGGAAGATGAGTCCCTCAGGTTGGAAGGCACACAAAATATGACTAGGGAAGAGCTGCGTCTTCAAAGTACAGGTGACCTTAATGATATAGATGGAGTAAACATTTTGAGACCTTCATTTGCTGATGTGGCATGAATCAAAATGAGAAGAAACAACTGCAAATATCCATTACTAATCAGAAAGTGGAATGTATGAAGTATGAATCTGGGAAAATTGGAAATTGTCAAAAATGAAATAGGAATTAATAATCTGGCATTAGTGAGCTGAAATGGAACGGTATCAGCCATTTTGAATTGCACAATCATATGGTCTACTGTGCCAGGAATGACAAATTGAAAAGGAATGGTATCACATTCATCCTCAAAAAGAACATTTTAAGATCTATCCGGAAGTACAATGTCATCAGTGATAGGATGATATCCATATGCCTACAAGGAAGACCAATTAATACTATTGTTCAAATTTATGCACCAACCAGTAAAGCCAAAGATGAAGAAATTGAAGATTTTTTTTTTACCAACTTCAGCAGTCTGAAATTAACCAACCATGCAATCAAGATGCATTGATGATTACCGGTAATTGGAATGTGAAATTTGGAAACAAATAAGAAGCATCAGTAGCTGGAAAATTTGGCCTTGATGAAAAGAAAGATGCCAGAGATTGCATGACAGAATTTTGCAAGGCCAATGACTTATTTGTTGAAAGTACCCTTTTTTTCAGAAACATAGATGGCATCTATACACATGGACATCTCCAGATGGAATACACAAGAATCAAATCAACTACATCTGTGGAAAGAGGAGATGAAGAAGCTCAGTATCATCAGTCAGAAAAAGATAAGTGGCCAACTGTGGAACAGACCACCAGTTGCTCATATGCAAGTTCAAGTTGAAACTGAAGACAATTAAAACAAGTCCACAAGATGGCCGACACACACATGAAGAAATGTTCATGATCATTAGCCATTAGAGAGATGCGAATCAAAACATCAATGAGATACCATCTTGCCCCAGCACTAGTACCAAAGTTCAACAAGACAGAAAATAACAAATGCTGGCGAGGTTGTGGAGAGATTGGGACTCTCACACACTGCTGGTGGGACTGTCAAATGATTCAACCATTGTGTAAAGCAGTATGGTGATTCCTTAAAAAGTTGGAATTAGAAATACCATTTGACCCAGCCATCCCATTACTAGGTATATATCCTAAAGAAGTGAGAGCCAGGACAAGAACAGATATATGCACATCCATGTTCATCACAGCACTATTTACAATAACCAAAAGATGGAAACAACCTATGTGCCCATCAACAGAAGAACAAATAACCAAACTATGGTACATACACACAATGGAATACTGTGCAACCCTAAAGAATAATGTAGAATTAGCAAAACACCACATAACATGGATGAACTTGGAGGACATTATGGTGAGTGAAATAAGTCAATCACAGAAAGACAAATATTGTATTAGTCTGTTACTATAAAAAGTCAAGGAAAGGTTTATATACGGAGGGAAATTTTCTTTGTTGGTTACAAGCGGTGGGAAGAGAGGGGATGGAACTCTGCTAGATAGGTAGAGATAAGTATTGATTTGGGTGAAGGGAAGGGCAATGTACCAAATGTGAGTGAGCAACATGGTGACATTGAGGATGAGGAAGACTTAGAGAGGTGCATGGGAGGTACAGACAACGAAGATGAACCCTTTTGCACATACAGTACAGTGTTGTCAGTGAAAGCAAGCATTGACATACGAGTGTATAGATAGGTGGACAGGCTGAACTATTAGGTATGTCTATGCAGGGGGGAGTGTACCCATAACCATGTATAGAGCTAGCAGACAATGTTTCTACAAGTGCATTGATACGTTCTGTAAGAATTTCCAGGTATATAGTAGAGCTGACAAGGGACAAGGTTGTAGTCACTTCTTGGCCACAGCCAGCTACCCAGAGGGAGTGAGTTGTTGGACCTGTGGGCTTGGGACAATGGTCGCAGGGGACATCAACCTCAATTGGCATAACATACTACAGAAAAACATTGTTTCACATCCTACTTTTGTGAGTAGCGACTGGGATCTTAAAAGCTTGCAAGCAGCCATCTAGATGCAAAGAAGAATGAAAAAAACTGAAAATGCATTGAAGCAATTAGTCCAAAGGACTGGTACACCATGCAATCCTCAGCCTATACAACTATGAGACCAGAAGAATTAGATGGTACCCAGCTACCACTATCAACCACTTGGAGGGGGAATCTATGTAGGAGATCCTGGATAGAGTGGGAGAACAATGTGGAACAAAACTCAAAAT
>NW_006922361.1:116110-120901 GCF_000298275.1 Orycteropus afer afer
CCTTCATGTCTGGAATTGAACCCACTCCTTTGGCTTCCAGCCAAACAAAAGACAGGCATATGAGCTGAACATTTACACTAGATAGATATCAATAATGGGAGAGTCAATAATGGGAGAATAGAAGGGCTGTATATGCACAGGGAGACAGCTTCAAGGGGCAGAAGTGCACAGGAGGGAAGGACATAGGGAAGAGGTAACTATGGGGAGGAAGTGGGAGGGGAGCTGGTGCACTGTGGAAAATTGCATTCAATGTCATGAGACAAAGTATATGTGAACTGTTGTATGGAAAATGAATTTGCTCTGTAAACTTTCACCCAAATCACAATAAAATTAAAAAATAAAAATAAAAAAGAAAGTCCACAAAAGCCAAAATATGACCTTGGAGACCGTCTGAAGGATAGATTTGACGTGTTGAACACCAATGACTGAAGACCAGAGAAATTGTGGGATAGCATCAAGGCCATCATACAAGAAGAAAGTTTTTGCTTTCATTAAAAAGACAGGAAAGGAAGAAAATACCAAAATGGATGTCAGAAGAGACTTTGAAACTTGTTATTGAATGGAGAGTACATTGTCTGATGTCTTGGCTGCTGCTTCCATTGGTGTTGATTGTGGAAACAAGTAATATGAAATCTCTGACAACTTCAATCTTTTCTCCATTTATCATGATGCTGCTTATTGATCCAGTTGTGAGGATTTTCATTTTCTTTATGTTGTGATGTAATCCATACACCAAAAAACAAACAAACAAACAAAACTCACTGCCATTGAATTGATTCCAATTCATAATGACCCCCTTTGGGTTTCTGAGACAGTAAATCTTTACAGAAGTAGATTGCCCAGTCTTCCTTCCACAGAGTGGTTGGTGGGTTTAAACCACCAACCTTCTGGTTAGCAGTTAATTACCTTAGGCACTGTACCACCAGAGCTCCTTAATCCACACACATACATATATATCAATACAGACATACATATATAAAACCCAACATTTACCATTTCAACCTTTTCAACATGTACAATTCAGTGACATTATGTTCATCACCACTATGCATTTCCAAAAATTTCTGTCATCCTTAACGGAAGCTCAGAGTCCCCTAAGCACTGATTACTTTCCCCCCTGAACCTCTCACCCCTGGTAACCACAGGTCAACTTTGGTCTCTATACAATTCCTATTCTTGATATTTCATGTAAGTGGATCATACAATACGTGTCCTTTTGTGACTGACTTATTTCACTCTGCATGTTTTCAAAGTTCGTCTATGTCATAACACATATCAGTATTTCATTTTTCTTTATGGTAGAATAATGTTCCATTGTGTGGATGGACCACATTATGTTTATCCATTCATCTGTTGATGGGCACTTGGGTTGTTTTCACCTTTTGGCTGTTGTGAATCATGCTGCAGTGAATATTGGTGTATAGGTTCTGTTTTAAACTATTTATTCAGCCTTATCTCTTGTCATACCCTTTAGCCAAATGCTTTCTACACATTGCACTATTTAATCTTCCTAGTGATTCTGTTGGTCTTTGCTTGTGAATTATGGTGTTGGTGAAGAATATTGAATGTACCACAGGCTGCCAGAAGAGTGAACAAAGCTGTCTTGGAAGAAGCACAGCCAGAATGCTCCTTAGAAGTGAGGATGACGAGACGTCACTCACACAGTTTGGTCATGTGATCAGGAGGAACCAGTGCCTGGAGAAGGACATCATGCTTGGTCAAGCAGAGATGGATTGACAGAGTGGCTGCAACAATGGGCTCAAACCTAACAATGATTGGGACATGGTGCAGGACTGGGCAACGCTGGGTTCTGTCGTACCTGGGGGGTCGCCGGGAGTCGGCTATCTCACTTGCACCTGACAGCAATGTCTGCTGGCTCATTCACTCCCACATCAACAAGACACACATTCGTATTAGCGGCAGCAGCAGCTCAGGTTATTTGTCCGGGTCATGAGAGATCTGGTAACTTGCCTAAGTACTGGGTAGGAAGGAGGCTGGGATTTGAACCCAGACTATGTGACATCCAAGGATATAGGTAATCGAAAGCAGCTAATGGTTCTTGCCCTCTCTCAACAGTTGCTGGCTGAATCTTGATAAAGGCTTTATCTGGAGCTTCATGGGGCCAGTGGCCATCATTATCCTGGTAGGTAACCAGGGGCAAGTATTTATTGGTGTGCTAGCTCTGGTGGTGCAGTGCCTAAGGCACTGGACTGGTAACCAGAAGGTTGGTGTTTCAAACCCATCAGCTGCTCCATGGAAGGAAGATGGAGCAATGTACTTCTGTAAAGATTTACAGCCTTGGAAACCCAATGAGGGTGGCTATGAGTCAGAATCGACTCAATGGCAGAGGGTTGGTTTTTTTTTAAGCCCTGAGTTAAGGAGTCCTGGTGGCACAGATGGTTAAATGCACTGGCTGCTCACTGAAAGGTTAATAGTTTGAGTGCACCCTAGGGCTCTGCAGAAAAAAGACCTGGTGATCTGCTTCTGTAAAGGTCACACTGTAGGAAACCCTATGGGGCAGTTCTACTCTGTCATACGGGTTGGCTAAGAGTTGGAATCTATTTGCCGGCACCTAGCAACAACAACAACAGATCCGTGTTGCTCAGATGTGGGGAATGCTGTTTCCTAACTGTTAAATGGGGAGCTCTGGTGGCGTAGTGCCTAAGGCATTTGACTACTAACCAGAAGGCTGGTGGTTCAAACCTACCAGCCCCTCCTCAGAAGGAAGACTGGGCAATCTACTTCCATAGAGATACTGCCACAGAAACCCAAAGAGGAGTTGCTATGAGTTGAATCAGTTCGACAGCGGTTTGTTTTTGTTTTTGTTTTTGTCTTTTTAAAGTGGAAATGAAGTGAAGATAAGGAAATTAAGCCTACTGTGATCTATCCCTCCTCTTTGAAATACTGCCATTGCTAGACTTTCGCTAGGAAGAGTTCATTTGTGAGCATACTGCATTTAAGATGCTTGTGCAATACTCAAGTTCAGATGTCATGTTGTTGTCTTGTGCTGCTGAGTCAATTCTGACTCAGAGTGACCTCACATATACAGAGTAAAACTACCCCGTAAGGTTTTCTGGGCCACTCCTCGGAAGGAAGGTTGGACAATCTACTTCCGTAGTTATACTGCCTCAGAAACCCAAGGAGGGGTCGCTATGAGTTGGGTCCGACTCGACAGCACAAAACAACAACAGTCTCTACAGGAAGCAGACTGCTAGGCCTCTTCTTCCACAGTGTCGAGGGGTAGATTTGAACCTCCAACCTTTAGGTTACCAGCTGAGTGCAAACTGTGCTACCCAGGACTTTAGATGTCAGGTAGCCACGTCAATACATAAGCATACGGTAAGTCAATGTGAAAACAGCCATAGTCAACATGTCAACAAACAGGTGTGGCTGTGTTCCATTAAAACTTTATTTTCAAAAACAAGCAATGGAATGGATAGTGGATTTGGCCCCTAAGCCCTGGATTGTTGAGTGGTCCTGTTCAGCCACACTTGTGGCTTCCTCCTGTCAATATTGGAAAGCTCAGGGCTGACCCATAAACCCTTCTCTTCTCTACCTGACACTCACTCCCTTGGTGATCTCTAGTGCATAGCTTCAAAAATTACCTATATCCTGCCAGCTCCCAAATTTATATACCGAGCCTGCACCTCTCTTCTCAACTCCAGACTTAAAATTCAACCTGGCTACCTGATACCTAAAGGGAGCCATGGTGGCGCAGTGGTAGAATTCTCACCTGCCATGAGGGAGACTGGTGCTCCTTCCCACCCAGTGTAACCTCATGCACAGCCATCATGTGCCTGTCTGTGGAGGCTTGTATGTTGCTACAACGCTGAACAGGTTCAGCAGAGCTTCAAGACGAAGACAGTGCAGGAAGAAAGGCCTGACGATCTCTGTCAGGAAAGCAGCCAGTGAAAGCTCTGCAGCCTATCGTGGGGATGGTACCGGACCGTGCAGCGTGTCCTCTAACCATGCATGGCGCTGCCGTGTCAGGGCCAACTCAATAGCAGCTGGCAGCAACCTGAATCTAAGCTTGAGTATTTTATAGGCATCTTATCTTGTTCAGAACCAAACTCTTGATTTGAACTATTCTTCCAGGTTGCTTTTTCCTCAGCTCGGTCAGTGGAACCTTCTTGCTCCTGCACCCTTGTTAACCTGGGAGTCACCTCGACTCTGCTCCTTCTCCCACATGCCATGTGCAATTCATTGGCATTTTCATGGTCATTGGTTTGCTTGAGCCCACTGTTGTGGTGTATTTTGAGTGCCTTCCATCTAGGGAAAGGGGCTCTGGTGGTGCAGTGGTTAAGGCTTTTGGCTGCTAGCGAAAAGGTCAGGGTCAAACTTGACAGCCGCTGCATGGGAGAAAGATGAGGCAATCTGCTTCCATAAAGACTATAGCCTTGGAAACTCTATGGGAAGTTCTGCTGTGTCCTCTAGGGGTGCTGTGAGTCGGAATTGACTCAAAGGCAGTAGGTTTGGTTTGGGCTTTGCTTCTGTAAAGATTACACTCTTGAAAACCCTATGGGGCAGTTCCACTCTGTTCTCTAGGGGCTCTGTGAGTCAGAAGTGACTCAATGGCAGCCCCAAGCTAGGGTGCTCATTTTCCAGTATTATAAAGCCAGACCCACTGCCATTGAGTCGATTCTGACTCATGTTGACTCCAGTATTAGAGCAGACATTATTTTGTGTTCCATAGGGTTTTAATGGGAGCTCTGGTAGCATAGTGCCTAAGGCACTTGACTGCTAACCAGAAGGCTGGTGGTTCAAACCCACCAGCCACTCCTCGGAAGGAAG
>NW_006922361.1:121001-122450 GCF_000298275.1 Orycteropus afer afer
ACCCACCAGCCACTCCTCGGAAGGAAGGTTGGGCAATCTACTTCCGTAGTGATACTGCCTCGGAAACCCAAGGAGGGGTCGCTATGAGTCGAGTCTGACCCGAGAGCAAATAACAACAACAACAGGGTTTTAATTGGCTGATTTTCTGAAGTAGATCACCAGGCCTTTCTTCCTAGTCTGCTAGCTCTGCCAAAACCTGTCCTCCACGGGTGAGCCTGAAATACCAGACACATAGCTTCCAGCATCACAGCAACATGTAAGCTACCACCATCCAACAAACTGCAGACAAACGGTAACCATGTTGTTAGGTGGCAAGCAATGGCTTCAAATGAAAATTCGAAGTCAATTTTTTGTGATGTTTCCACAGATAAACTTGGTGTTCTACTTCATAATTCTGTGGGTTTTGAGAAGCAAACTTTCTTCCCTCAATAAAGAAGTTTGCACCATTCATAATACCAGGTAAGAAAGCAACAGACTCAGTAGGACCCTTCAAGTTGTGCGCATGACAAATTCTCTGCCTGGGAAAGGAAATGCCTGTCATAACATATGGAACGGATGTTCCCGGTACTAGAGGAAGAGTGTGAGAGGGAGGACTCATAGAGGAAGAGTGTGAGGGAGGACTCGTGGTAGAGGAAGAGTGTGAGGGTGGACTCAGAGAGGAAGAGTGTGAGAGGGAGGACTCATAGAGGAAGAGTGAGAGGGAGGACTCATGGCAAAGAAGGACTATGAGGGAGGACTCGTGGTAGAGGAAGAATATGTGAGGGAAAACTGGTGGTAGAAGTGAAAACCATGATTTTCAAGTGACTTACTGCACTCCCTCATTTGTTTGTACCACAAATACCCACTCAATGTCTCTGTTGTGTGGTACAGTCTTTATATGAAAAGAATTCCAAGACTGTCAACACTATCCGCTTTTCCCTAAGAGTCCACCCACTTATGGACACCACTCTCCTCAGGTGTAGCGACTCCCTTCTCATTGGTGCTGACAAAACTGTTTAAAAGAATGATTTAAAACATCAGTAGGAACTGACTTGATAGCAATGGGTTCTATATAATATAAGGAGTCCCTGAGTGGTGCCAACAGTTAAGTGCTCAGCTCATAACCTAAAGGTTGGCAGTTCCAATCTACCCAGAGGCAGCTCGGAAGACAGGTCGGCTTCTGAAAGGCCCTGAAAACCCTGTGGGACAGTCCTACTCTGTTCACGGGGGGTTGCCATTTGTTGGAATTGACTTGACTGCAACTAACAACAGCAACATACAGACTATATTGATATAAATGTATTATATTTAAAATATTTACATTATATTTAAATCTTGTTAGAATATGTTATTTTATTTGCATATACACAGTTATATTGTATACTGCTAACCAGAAGGCTGGCGGTTCAAACCCACCAGCCACTCCTCAGAAGGAAGGTTGGACAATCTACTTCCGTAGTTATACTGCCT
>NW_006922361.1:127070-127564 GCF_000298275.1 Orycteropus afer afer
ATATTGTATACTGCTAACCAGAAGGCTGGCGGTTCAAACCCACCAGCCACTCCTCAGAAGGAAGGTTGGGCAATCCTACTTCTGTGGTGATACTGCCTTGGAAACCCAAGGAGGGGGGTCACTATGAGTCAGGTCCAACTTGACGACAAACAACACAACAACAACAAATATAAAATAATATTGGTTTTATACTCTGTATGTAATAGAATAAAAAGAGTGAGTATATAAATATATTCCAAATAAATAATAAATATAATATATAAACTATGTTGTTGTTGTTGTTAAGTGCTGTCGAGTCGTTTCCGACTCATAGCGACCCCATGCACAGCAGAATATATAAAATATATTACCAAAAAAAGCAGCTGTCATGCAGTCCATTCCAGTGCACAGTGACTTCACATGTGTCAGGGTAGAACTGTGCTACATAGGATTTTCAACACCCCTGATCTCTCAGAAGTAGATTGCCAGGTCTTTCTTCTGAGGTACTTCTGAAT
>NW_006922361.1:129120-130834 GCF_000298275.1 Orycteropus afer afer
GTTACAACTTTTTTTTTTTTTTTTTCCCCAGAGTCATGACATTTAAAGCGATTGCTCAGCTGTTTATCCTGGGCTGTTCTTGGGGCCTTGGTTTTTTTATGGTTGAAACAGCAGGAAAGACAGTTGGATTAGTCATTGCCTACATGTTCACCATCACCAATGTCCTGCAGGGGGTTTTGCTTTTCGTGGTACACTGTCTCTTTAATCGCCAGGTAAGGCTAATTTTTCCTTCTCTTCTGAGCTAGTCCCAAGATTTTATTGAATAGCTACTCACATTCTTGCCCTTCCCCAACCCTTTATTTGTATATTTTTGGGTTGCCCGGGTTCTGGTAAGAGGGTTTGGGTGCTGCTTATCTGTCATGTAGTCTAGGTTTCATCTTTTCAGCATCCTAACCTATCTCTTAAGAGCATTGTGACAATCGGAATGAGGTCGATTGTGCTGCAGTAACAAATAGCTCTCCTCTACTGATCATAAGAGGGAAAATGTGGAGCAGAATTTCAAATTCTTGTGGAATCCAGAATTTTTGGAGTCACTGAAGCTAGATGATTCCCCTGAAACTATTGTCCTGATGCAATCTTTAAACTACCAACTGAAATCTTTAAATCAAACAGTAGTTTAAATTAGTAAAGAATATTTTCCTTGAGCACTGTGGTCTTTTAAATAATTACCTACCTGTTGTTTGCTGTTGCTAAGTGCCGTCGAGTCATTTCCAACTCATAGCGACCCCATGCACAGCAGAACGAAGCACGGCAGTGTATTATCTACCTATATATGATCAAATCGACAAAAGCAGCTTCAAAGGTTAGATGAGCTTAGAGGGCAGTGAGTTATGTTAATGGTGCTAGAATAATTTGAAAAGAATAGCTGGAATGATTGTACAACTTGAAGAATATAGCCAATGTCACTGAATGGTACATGGAGAAATTGCTGAATTGGTATATGTTTTGATATGTATATTTTCACTAAAACAAAACAAAATAACAACAAAAAATACAATAGTCTTTCCCCAAACTCAGTGGTTTCCAACAGTAACAATTTATCTCTTCCTTGGTACACATAGCATTTGCTCTGGGATCTAGGCTGGGGGGCCTGCCCTGGTGTAGAACGTTGGTGATCTCATGATCAAGGAAAAGAGATCAAGGCAAAGCACAGCTTTGCTCTTGAAGCTTCTGTTTGGAAGTGACACACAGCACCCCCACCCTCATTTCACTAGCCAGCCCTGAGTTCACCTTGGAGCTCTGGTGGTGCTGTGGTTAAAGCATTGGCCTGCTAACCAAAAGGTTGGTGTTTGAACCCATCAGGGGACCTCTGGTGGCATAGTGCCTAAGGCACTTGACTGCTAACCAGAAGTTTGGCAGTTCAGACCCACCAGCCACTCCTCAGAAGGAAGATTGGGTGATCTACTTCCATAGTGATACTACCTTGGAAACCCAAGGAGGGGTCGCTGTGAGTCAGAGATGACTCAATGGCACATAACAACAACAAGAACAGCTCCTCTGCAGGAGAAAGATGAGGCAGTCAGCTTCCATAAAGATTGACAGCCTTGGGGAGGTTCTGGCAAGATGGCGGACTAGGCAGAAGGATTGCACAGACCCTCTTCAACAAAGAAAAGGGAAACCAACTAACACAGACACAGAAGATAATCTTGGACCCCTGAGCCTTGAAGGGAAGGATACAGAATTGGACTAAACCCCAACTAGCAGAAGAATTTGC
>NW_006922361.1:138340-153623 GCF_000298275.1 Orycteropus afer afer
TAGGGGCGCTGTGAGTCAGAATTCACTCTACGGCAGCGGATTTGGTTTAGGCTTTGCTTCCTTATAGATTGACAGCCTTGGAAACCCTGTTGGGCAGGTCTACCCTAGGGGCGCTGTGAATGGGAATCAACTTCACTGCAGTGGGTTGGGTTAGGGTTAGTAAGGTGAATGGTTGGGTGCATGTGTTTCTGTGTGATATTGGTTGGGGGGCTTCTTACCCTCTCTGAGCTTCTGTTCTTTCATCTGCAAATGTAGTCATACCTACCTTATCGGGTTGAGTATTAAATGACCTCCTACAAAATAAATCTCCTAGCACAGGCTTGGCAGACATTAAGTTCTCACTGATGGTCATTATTAAGATGTCAGTCTTCATACAGATTAAGAACAGCTTTATTGGCTTTGTCCTTTGCAGCTGAATAAAACTAACAGCAGTTAAGATGCTAGTTATAAACAGACCACTTAATGCCTGATTAATTCCTTTCCAGTCTTTCAGTGCCCTCTGAATGCTTGGCACACCTCACCCTCAGACATAAGATGTGTCCTACATGTCTTGGCAAAATAATACTGAATGTCAACTATTTAACAGTCATTTTTGACTTGTTAAGGAGGTTCAAGGAAGGCAATTCATGGCATCACAAGGACTGGTTTAGGGCACTGGTTAGGACTGGTGTTCTGGACCAAGAATAACAAGATGTTGAATGCCGTGGATGGGACCATGAGCCTCAGCTTCTTCATTGTTGATTAAGGGTAAAAGGAACACCTTGCTCATCAGATGAAGTGGCACTGTGCTTGTCAAGTGCCTGGAACATAGCCTGTTTGTATGGGGTGTTGCTGAGCTGATTCCAACTCATGGTGATGCCATGTGATGGAGTAGAACAATCTCATAGGGTTTCCTAGGCTGTAATCTTTATGGGAGCTCTGGTGGTGTAATGCCTAAGACATTTGACTGCTAACCAGCAGGCTGGCGGTTCATACCCACCAGCCACTCCTCGGAATGAAGGTTGGGCAATGTATTTCCATAATGATACCACCTTAGAAACCCAAGGAGGGGTCATGTTACGTGTTAGATCCAACTTGACAGCAGTGAATTTTTTTTTTTTTAACTTTTTTGGTTTTAATCTTTATGGAAACAGATAATTGGCTCTTTCTCCTACAGAACTGCTGGGTAGATTTGAACCACCAACCTTTTGGTTAGCAGCTGAGTACTTAACCATTGCACCACCAGTGTTCCTTGGAAGACAGCTAGTGTAATGGTGGCCTTCATCATCATCATAACCACTACCACTATCATTATCATTTCACCAACATCCTATTTCACCATAAGCACTTTCGTTATCATCATCATCCCCATAATCACCTTTACCATCTCCATCACCACCACCATCTTCATCAACATCAGATCATCACCTTCATCATCACCATAATCATTTACATGATGATGATGATCATCATCACCTTCATCACCCATCATCGCCATTTATAGAGCCCTTATAAACTCAAAAACTCACTGCCGTTGAGTCAGATCATAAGCACCTTTTCTATAGCTGAGAAAGTTTAATGTAAATAAAATGAACCAGCATTAGCATGGCCGAGATTGTACAGAAAAACCCTGAAAGAGTAGTGGAAAGTAGGGCTCGGCATCTGTCTGTAGTGTCCCCTTTAGGGCTGTTCTGGTGCCAAGCTCTGAGAGTATAATGCAGCCTCTCTATTCTTCAAACTTCCAGGTACGAATGGAATACAGGAAATGGTTTAGTGGGATGTGGAAAGGGATTGACATGGAGAGCACTGAGCTGTCCCACTCTACTACCCACACCAAAACGGTAAGATCGACCTCTCTGCAGTGGTGTGGGCCGGAATGAACCTGACATCTCGTCCTACCAGGAGCTTCCTGGTTCCTTGATCTGAAAGAAGGGGGATATTCCATTGAGTTCCTGGCATGATGCAGCTGAAGTTTCTGGTTTTTGAGCCCACAACCACAAGACTTCTTTCCATCCATCCATCCATCCATCCTTCCATCTACCCTTCCTTTCCTCCCCTTCTATTTTTTCCTTCATTCCTTCTTTCCTTCCTTTTTTACAACCTCCCTTCTTTCCCTTTTACACTCTTTCCACAAACATCCAAAAGACTTTTATCCAAATATCATCATTTATTTAACAAATATTTATTGAGCATGTACTATGTGCCAGGCACTATTTTAGATGCTGAGGAAACAACCTTACAACCTTGATTGATCCCCACAGCTGCTATCACTGTAGTGTTCAGTGTAGCCAGGGTTCAAATCCTAGACCCACCATGTTCAGGTTGCCTAACCTGAGCAAGTGGCTTAACCTCTCTGTGCCTCAGTTTTCTCATCTGTAAACAAGGATAATAATACTATCTATCTCGGCATGAGGATTGAGTGAGGTCATGTAGGTGCTTAGAATGTTCCTGGCACACAGGAAGCACATGTGTTTGTAAAAAGATGAAATGATAACAAAAAATTAAAAAGGACCATCATCATTGGTGTTCGTTTGGACAACGCTGTAGAATCAGATCTTTTTAGGCATCGTTACTGAATGATGGACCTTACCAAAATTCTAGTTTGTCATCCCTAGGCATGCTAGAAGTTTTAGCCTCCATATTTTTATGCAAATAATGCGTGTGTTATGTACAATTTTTATAAACCTCACAACCTCCTTGCACTTTAGTTTCCTTTGTGTAAGTGTTATGTGTGTGGGTGTGTGGGTGTGTTTTATATGGGCACATTATATGTTAAAATATAGTAATTTTTGAGGGCGTAATTTCTCTTTGGAGCCCCGGATGGTGCACGTACAGTTAGCTTACTTGACTGCTAACCTGAAAGCTGCACGTTCAAGTCCACCCAGGGGTATCTTGGAAGAAAGGCCTGGTGACCTACTTCTGAAAAATCAGCCTTTAAAAGCCAAATGGAGCACAGTTCCACTCTGACACACAAGGGGTTGCTAGGAGTTGGAGTTGACTTGACAGCAGTTGCTTTCGTTTGGTCCTTTCTCTTCAGCTTCTCTCCATGTTATCTCCCCCAATTAGGAGGAACCTAGGAAGTCATCAGAGTTTGCACATAAAAGAGACACCCAAGACATCGCGTCTACCCAACCAGAGCTGCCAACTTATCCTATCACTGTTTCTTGGCTAAAGACGAATGAATGATCTGCTCATCAGTGGCACCCTCTTGTGGTCATGTGTGGACTGGACAAACGCCACCAGGTGCATCTATTCCTGTGAAAAGTCTTGACTCATTGACTGATTTTGGCCTCTGTCTCCCTAGAAGGAATGGAACATGGGACATGGGACATGGGACATGTAAAGGATCCGCAGAGCCAGCATTCAGTAGTGGGTGACAGCCACTAAGTGCTCAAGATAGCACTTTTTTTTTTTTTTGTATCTCATTTTTAAAAATTGTTGTTGAAAGTATACACAGCAAATCAATGCCAATTCAACAATTTCTACGTGTAAAATTCAGTGACATTTACTACATTCTTCAAACTGTACGACCATTCTCATCATCCTTTTATTGCTCATCCCCCAGTAACATGAACTCACTCCCCCTAAGCTTCCTACCTGACCTTTCTAGTTGCTGTTGCCACTTTGATCCTATGAAGATAGTTAGTTCTTCCAAAGAGCATGATGTTAGAGGCAGACAGTCCTTACTAAATAAGCTAAGCCTAGTGTTTGGTTTAAAGAGGACTTTAGGAGATATTTTTGGTTTCAAGATTATCTCAGGGCAACTGTTTTGGGGATTCATCCAGCATCCATGAATCCAGAAAGTCTGGATTCCATGAGTATGTGAAAATATGTTCTGCATTCCTCCCCCCTCTGATCAGGATTCTTCTATAGAATCTTTGATCAAAGTGTTCAATAATGGTGGCCAGGCACCATCCAGTTCTGGTCTCATGGCAAAGGAGGCAGTTGTTCATGGAGACAAGTAGCCACATGTTCCATCTCCTCCTCCTATTCCTGACTTGCCTTCTTCCGCAGCTGCTCCGGGTCAATAGAGACCAATTGTTTTGCCTTGGATGGCTTGCAAGTTTTTAAGACCCCAGGCACTATACAGTGAACCAGGAGGTAGAACAGAGGCATGAAATTTGACATTAGGTCAATTACCTGGGATGTGTCAAGGGATGCTTTGTATAGTGGAGGTTGAGTTTCTGACCTATCAGCTAACAACTGGGTTTATTCACAGTGCCATCTGTATTCTATGCCCTCCCCATCCCTTTCCCTGACTTGCATAAGGTTACATTTTAGGCTCCCAAAGACTTTTTATAACTCAACATTTGTATAACTCAATCATCTCCACATGAGTACATGTAAAAAGGCATTTGATTATTGGAATGTGTACACAGTATTGATAGGAGGGACCTTATAGTCAGGCCACCAGCACTTTCACCATTTTATTTTATTTTTTGGCCTAATGACTTGCTTGAACCTAGACCTGGGTTAAAGATAATTTTTTTTTTTCTTAGTGTCATCTTGAGTATTTCCCAAAATAAATGCTTCAAAGAACATGGCATATCACAGCAGTGATTTCACCTTATTTGTTTTATTTATTTATTTTTTGGTGGCAGGTTGATTTTTATTTTATTATATCAAGGTGAGTGTTGAAACTGCTAAAATTCCAATTTGTTTTCATTCAGTATTAATTTAGTTCTAAATATAACATACCCATCCAGATGCTACCAGATAACCAGTTACTGCTTAGTTAACTAAATGTAAAGTTTTACATATACGTTCATGTCAAGAGTTTATTACAAGTTGTGTAAAATGGACTCTAGTTTAATAATGGGGAAAATGAAAAAGATTAGGTTGCTCCTGAAACTGACTATAGAGCATGTAAGATGATGTTACCGGATTTTGTTCAACTGTAATTATTGAAAAAGACATACATTGTAGAAGAAGTTGCAGAATGAAAAAGAAATCTGCTTTTATTATTTTATCATTTTTAATTTCTTTTTCAAAGTTACTGATTTTTAGGTGTGTTTCTCAGCACTAGAATTAACAAGTACATGGATGACTTGGTTATCAGATGACTTTTTTTAAATTTAAAATTATAATAACACTAAATGTTAAAAATTGGATTCCCTAGGTGGTGCAAGGGAGCTCTGGTGGCATAGTGCCTAAGAAACTTGACTGCTAACCAGAAAGGTGGCAGTTCAGACCCACCAGCCACTCCTGGGAAAGAAGGTTGGGCAATCTATTTTCGTAGAGATACTGCCTCGGAAACCCAAAGAGGGGTCGCTATTAGTTGGAGATGACTCAACAGCAGTGAATTTTTTTTTCGGGGGGTGGGGGGTGGGGAGTTGCAAATGGTGAACAGGCTTAGCTGCTAACTGAAAGGGTAGAGGGTCAAGTCTACCCAGAGGCACCTGGCAATGTACTTCTGAAAACTCAGTCCACAGAGCACAGTGCTGCCCAGACATACATGAGGTCGCCATGAATCAAACTTGCCTCGGCAGCCACTGGACTGGGAATCTATTATCAGGGAATAACCAGAGAAGGGTTCCTGAAAGAGAATAGGGTAGGAGATCCAGAACTTGGGCTCAGGCATGTCAGAACACCCAGTTCCAGCTACAGAACCTATGCAGTGTGATTTGGGGCTAGTGGCTTCACATCTCTGAGCTTTCATTTCTGGTATACAAAACAGAGCTAAAAACTTAACGAGTGGCCTCCATTTGCCTTCAAGAGCCACCCTTCCCTCTTCTCCACTCTGCACTGTGCCCCAGAAGGCTGGTCTGGGTAGACCCGAAGTCCAGAAGGTGCCTGGCTGACTGTAGTCAATGGAGTGTGCTGTCAGGAGACTGGAAGGAAGAAGGAGAGTGAGCTGGGATACTTCTTTCCCCAGATCCCTCCTTGCTAAGCCATGGGTTGGTTGTATCCCTCCACCAAATGTGCCTACAGCTTTCTCCATGTCTTTGGCAACCTCTCTCTCTCTTTGCCTCCCATTGGATTGAGGCTGTTAACAGCTCTCCACGTTGCTGCCCTTGGGGTGCTCCATCCTCCCTTGTTGCTTTGCCCTAACCTGCCTCCACCTTTGTAATAAGCACTTAATAAACTCACCTTATTCCTCTGTTGGAATGTGTGTCTTTCCTGGTGGTGTTGTTATGTGCCATTGAGTCAGACCCTTCCTTGGGTTTCAGAGACACTATCACTACAGAAGTAGATTGGCCAACCTTCCTTCCAAGGAATGGCTGGTGGGTTTGAACCGCCAACCTTCTGGTTAGCAGTCAAGTGCCTTAGGCACTACGCTACCAGAGCTCCTGTTTCCTGGTAGGATCCTGATATAATAACAATAACTATCCCATTGAATCTGTACATAGAACAAGAGGCAGCCATTCAAATAGAACAAGGGGATACTGTAAGGTTTACAATTGAGAAAGGTATATGCCAGGGTTATGTCCTTTCACCACACTTATTCAATCTGTATGCTAAGCAAATAATCTGAGAAGCTGAACTGTATGAAGAAGAACATGGCATCGGAATTTGAGGAAGACTTATTAATGATCTTTGATATGTAAATGATACAACATAACTTGCTGAAGTGAAAAGAACTTGAAGCACTTCCTGCTGAAGATGAAATACTACAGCCTTCAGTGAGGATTACACTTCAACATAAAGAAAATAAAAATCCTCAGAACTGGAAAAATAAGCAGCATCATGATAAACAGAGAAAATGTTAACATTTCAACAATTTGGATCAATAATCAAAACCCATGGAAGTAGCAGTCAAGAAATCAAACAATGCATTGCATTTGGCAAATCTGGTGCAAAAAATGTCTTTAAAGTGTTAAAGAGCAAAGATGTTATTCATTTTGAAGACTAAGGTGCACTTGACCCAAGCCATGGTATTTTCAATCACTTCATATCCACATGAAAGCTGGACAATGAATAAGGAAGACCAAAGAAGAAGTGATGCCTTTGAATTACGGTGTTGGTGAAAAATACAGAATATTGCTAGAAGAATGAACAGATCTGTCTTGAAGTACAACCAGAATGCTGCTTAAAAGACACTTTGTCTCTTCCCAGGTATATATGGAGCTGACAAAGGTCAAGGTTGTAGTCACTTCTTGTCCATAGCCAGCTACCTAGAGGGAGAAAATAGTTGGACCTGTGGGCTCAGGACCATAGTTGAAGAAGACATCAAGCTCAAATGGCATAACATACTACACACAAATGTTGTTCTACCTCCTACTTTGGCAAGTAGCAACTAGGATCTTAAATGCTTGCAAGTGGCCATCAAGATGCAATGATGGGTCTCTCCTTGCCCAGACCAAAGAAGAACGATGAAAACTAAAGATGCTTGGAAACAATTAGTCCAAACAACTGGTACACCATGCAACCCTCAGCCTATATGACTATAAGACCAGAAGAACTAGATGGTGCCTGGCTACTACTGTCAACCACTTGGAGGGGGATCTAAGTAGGAGATCCTGGATAGAGTGGGAGAACAATGTGGAACAAAACTCAAAATCACTAAATAAATTAAAAAAGAGAGAGAGAGAGACCAAGTTTGCTGGTCTGATAGAGCCTGATGGAACCACTGAGACAATGGTCCCTAGCTGCCATTCAGGTCTGGAATTGAACCCACTCCTGTGGTTTCCAGCCAAACAAAAGACAAGCACATGAGCTGAACATTTACATTAGGTAGATACACTCCTTGGAGAGATCAATCATGGGAGACTAGAAGGACTGTGTATGCACAGGGAGATGGCTCAGGGGGCAGGAGTGCATGGGAGGGAAGGACACAGGGAAGAGGTAACTATAGGGAGGAAGTGAGAGGGGAGCTGTTGCATTGTGGTAAATTGTAGTCAATGTCATGAGGCAAAGTGTGAGCTGCTGTATGGAAAGTGAATTTGCTCTGTAAACTTTCACCCAAATCACAATCAAAATTAAAAAAAAAAAATGTAAAAGTGACTTTGTCTCACATACTTTGAATATGTTATCAGGAGGTACTAGTCCCTGGAGAATGACATTATGCTTGGAAAAACAGAGGATCAGAGAAAGAGGAAGATCCCCCGTGAGTTGGGTTGATGCAGTTGCTGTAACACTGGGCTCAAACAGAAACGATCATGAAGATGGTGCAGAACCGGGCAGTGTCTCGTCTTGTTGTATGTGGGGTTGCTGGGTCAGAACTGACTCAGTGGCTCTTAAAAACATCAGCACCCTATAGAAAAGAGCCCTGATGGCAATGGTTAAGTGCTTGGCTGCTAACTGAAAGGTCAGTGGTTTGAACACACTCAGTGACCCCATGGGAGAAAGACCTGAAATCTGCTTCTGTGCAGGTAAAGTCTAGAAAACCCTAGAAGTCAAAAAACCTACCCTGTCACGTGGAGTCACTATGAGTTGTCCTCAACAGCACACAACAACAGCACTCCACGGAGTTAATTGTGAAGACTCAATGATGTGACGCATGTGAGTGCTTGGCATGGTTCCTGGCACATAATAAACGTCCAGACCACCTGCCTGTCAGTGTGTCATACTGTGGTGGTTTGTATATTGCTAAATGCTGGAAGCTATGCCACCAGAATTTCAAATTCCAGCAAGGTCACCCATTGTGGACAGGTTTCAGTGGAGCTTTGTAGGAAAGGGAACGAATTTTTGTGAGGCCAAATAAGGCTAGGCATTTGCTTGCTGTTAGCTCACTTCCACTTGCTAAGTCACTCTTATGTGACACCTGCTGGGGTGGCCTTCAAGGCCCAGAGCCCTGGCAGTGAGCCACCTTTGTTCTACAAAACACCTGACTCCCTCCAGGGTACATGGAGACACCAGTCTTCCCTGAGCTCCAACCCCCTCCCTGCCATCAATGCATCACTTCAGTAAGTAAGCCCTTCATAAATTCCTATGTCACCGTCCTGGAGCTGCCAGCCTCTTCAGTTTCACAGCATTTTAGGCAAATTTCAAGTTACTGGTTATGCCCACATCATTGGTGAGCCAGCCAGGAGACTGAAGACATAACGGATAAGAGAGGGGACTCTATGGGCAGGAATCCCGGAGCCAGTGACCTCCATGTCAGGAGGTCTGGCCTGACTGCTTCATGAGTACAGGGTACCCTAAAAGTGCATCTGCCAGAGGAAATGCTGGGTAATATATTTGAAGTGCTGTTTGAGTACAGGGACACCCCAAATGCACCACATGGCACAGCACAGTTGTGGGAATATGTGTGCTTTCATAAGGGTGGAAAAGATGCTAAGGACCTGGGGGTGGTGGCCAGGACAAGGGTAACTGCTCTGGGTGCTTCAGCTGGCCACTGATGCCTAGTTACCCACAAGCACATGTAAGAACACTGCAGGAGGAACTACAGTTAGACAGGGATGGGTGACAGTCAGGAGGAGCCGTGACTTTTGTTCTGAAGCAGGTGAGCAGCTAGGTTTGCAAAACTGGAGATGGAGGAGGAAGCTGTTCTGGGAAAGTGAGCCATGAGCTGGAGCACAGAGCATGAGGGAGGGAGCCCGGCTGTCACCACTGCTGCTGCTGGAGCCCTGGCTGGAGCCAGCATTGCTCCAGCCCCTCCATCTTGCTCAGGTATGAGAGCAGTGAGAGTGAGCAAGGGGAGGAAGAAGGGTGCTGGGAGGAGGTGGCCAGACCAGCCAAGCTCCTGTGCATGTGGTAACAGGGAAGCCACTTGTCTGTTCCCTTTGTTTTCCTTTCTCATTCCCTCCCTGCTCCTCTTGCTCAATGAGCAGCACCATGTCAGTGCCTGTGGCCAAAGTCAATGAAAAGAAGCTTAACTCCCACGATGATGGGGCCAGACAGTGAATTCCTTGCTGCTGAAATGAAAACAAGGACGTTACAGATGCTGCACCCTCTGGCAGAGCCTATACTCAGCTTGCAGCTGACCTAGACAAGATGGAAGGCTAGAGAGAAGGGAGTGTGATCTGTGGGAAAAGAGGGGGGAAAGGGCTAGAAAAACCCTGTAGGAAAGTCGACCATCCAAAAGCCCCTTGATAGTCACCTGAGAGCCAAGGTGGTTGCCAGATGACAGTATGAAAGATATATGAACAACTAGCTGTGGGTTTGGCCAGCTCGTGGAAGAAGTTGAAGCCAGAGCAACAATATCATCCTCTGGGTCCCACTGCCCCCCTCCTGTAAGGAAGTATCCCTTGCCTCTGGGTGGATCCCATCAGTCTCCAGGGTATAGGGGTGGGAGCTGAGGTCACTGCAGGTCAGTGTCCTGCAGGGGGACTGGAGAACTCCATGTAAAAGTCACAATACATTAGTCAAAAATAATGCAGAAGCAGAGTATGCCCTTATCTTTGGAGACCTTGAATGGTTTCAAGACCACTGTCCCTTGGTAACTGGCATTCAAAGGAAAGATTGTGGGAAAATTCCAACTGCAGGTAAAGCATAATATCTCTGCTAGAAACCCTGAATAGAGACTTGGGCATATACCATACTGTGTTAGACCTGGCTAATGTGTTCTTTAGCATCCTTTTAACCCTGTGTGCTCAAGACCAGCTTGTCTTCACCTGGGAACCTGGGAGGAGCAGCAATGGATATTGTTGGTACTATCTCAAGGTTATTTTCACAGCCCCACCATTTGCCATGCTATGGTTGCTAGGGACCTGACTCTGTTTCCTTTTCCTGCTGCTATTTCCTTTCACTGGTGACATCGTGTTAACTGCTGAAGATGTTCCTCTGTTGTAGGATTGTCTAAATGCCCTGATCATCCACCAATAGTGGAGAGGATGGCCCGTGAACCCATAAAAGGTGCAGGAGCCAGGAACCTCAATAGAATTCCTAGGGAACATCTGGTGTCTTAAGATCTGTGTGTTGCCTGAAGCCAAGGCACAAGCTTACCCCACCCCTAGGATGCCAAAAGAAGTGTACGCCTTATGGGTCCTTTGGTTCAGTGTTTGAGACCACTCTATTGACTAATAGAAAAGAATGCCCCTTGAGACTGGGGCAAAGAGCAGCAACAAGCTTTTGAGAAAATGAAAGCATTGGTTGTGCAGGTGAAAACACTGGGCCCAATATAAAAAGGGCAACTTGTCGAGATGACCCCCAAGCACAGGATAGCATGCCGTTGGAGCCACTGTCCCTCTCTGCTAAGGGAAGGGCAGCCCCATTGCCAGAAGATGCCTGGTAGATGGCTCCAGCTGGAGTATGTCACACTGGCTGAGGGCAAAGCCATCAGTAAGCTAAATTAAAGGCTGCATGGATGGTCATCACCCATGAGCCCCAACCTTTAACGCTTTGAACAAACAGATGAATGGTAGCCTGTGGGTTAATATATGAATCAGCCAAGGGCATGAGGGCAGTGAAAGACAAAGTTCTATCGGGGAGAGCCTTGTAGCAGGACATCTGGGGTCGTCTCCAAACCTCAGACCTTGGCCTGTTTTCAGGTAGCAACTCATTCACTTCTTTTCCTGCCAGAGGAACCAAGAAGCAGAAGCTATAGAATAAGTTAGAATGGTTCATGCAGAAGGAGAAGCTGCCCACTGGGTTCACCAGAAGAGTGGGCACTGCAATGCCCATATTCATTGGAACATAGCCAAAGAAATAGACACAGTAGTAAAGAATAGTGATTGGGGGTTGCTGTACAAAATTTCCCATGAGCACATGCCAACATCCAGGGCATCAGCCCTATAATCCTGAACACATACAAAAGGAAACAGCCAGTGATGGACTGGCAGACAGATTATCAGGCAAAACTTCCCTACAGGGGAGGACCAATGTGATGCCTGAGGGTTTAAGGTTAATAAATTCAGCATACACTAGGGCCTCTAGCACCATATGGTAGGCCTGGATCCTGGAATGACCCTCCAACCATGATATGAGAGACATCACAGGTTCCAGAAGCATATCTGCCCAGGATATGTCACTAGAATAAAGGAGCATGGTCCTCCAAATGCCTCAGAACTTGGCACCAGAAAATGGAGCCATCTGTTGGTGCTTGGCATGCATGTTGGTTACTTCATCCCTCTGGAGGCAGTGGGACTGACCAGCCTAATGTGGGAATACTCTATCTTGCTGCATGGAGGGCCTCAACAGTCACCCTTCACCTGGACTGGAATGATGACTATAGGACAAGGAATGGAAGTGGGTGTCCTTTACTGGCACGCAGCAAAGTGGGTAGGTGACCTCCCCAGGGCAGCGCATATGGTACACTCAGCCAGGGAAAATGCCTAAGGCAGCCACTGTTCTCCCCACCCAAGGAGAAGCCACAAGCGTAGTCCTAACACAAGGGAATGATTCACCCTTCTTGGTACCTAATAAACACCTGCCTTTCTGACTGTAGGTATGTCCTACTCTACTTTCTTCCCTTTGAGGCTGCCAACGACTTCCTAGAGTGGGTTCACAGCTTCACTGAAGTCCACTACAAAAGCAGCTGCTGGATCTGTGGACAGCTTCCTTTCTCAAGTGCTGAAGGCATACCTTGGAACATGAAGCCTTGGAACTGAATGTGTAGCTGTGGGAGACATATATATATATAGGGGTGTATTCAAGCCTCTCTGAATAACTAGGGATAAACAGGAAGGAGGCATAACTTCACCTTTTCTGGAGCCAGGACAGTTGCATAAACCCGTGCCTTGTTAAGGGACCTCAACACCTCCTGGTCACAGCCATGGTAGGGTGTTTACCACCTCTAGGATGGTTTGGTTTGGTTGGTGCCTGGACAGCGTGTGCTAAGTAATTCCACCTCTGCCTATTTAGGGCCAGGTAAACTCTGTGGATTCCTCTCTCTCCAAGTCCTCCCCCAAAAAAAGTGGCAGCACGTGGCAACACCTGATGGCATCTTTGTTCCTAATGGCACCTGAGAAACAGAAGCCCCATGCACACCTGATGCCAGGTCTGCTGTGGTCACCTGGCCTTCCTCCTTGCCCTCTAGCTGGCAAAGATTTTTTCTGGGTGTTGCTCTGATCCTGGGTATAGAGTTGCTTGGCTGTGTTTGCCTGTATCTCTGCAGTGACCTGGGTCTCCAGTTGCAGCAATTCTGCATAGTTATAATGCCTCTGTTAAGACAATTCTGACTCATAGTGACCCTGTGTCCATAGGGTGTCCATAGATATGCTCCATGGGGTGTTCTGTTTTTGTTTTTTACAGAGCAGATTAGTTTTCCATTCAACAGTTCATACACATTTTGTTTCATGACATTGACTACAATTCCCCACAATGTAACAGCTCTCTTTCCACTTCCTCTCAGTAGTTACCTTTTCCCTGTGCCCTTCTTTCCTATGCATTCCTGCCCCCTGAGCCATCTCCCTGTGCAAATGCGGCCCTTCAAATCTCCCGTGGTTGATCAGTGGGGTTTTCTTGGCTGTAGGCTTTACAGAAACAGATCACCAGGGCTTTCATCCATGGTGTCACCGAGAGCTACCTATAGTGTAGCAGTTGAGTGGAAACTCTTTGTGACTAGACATACTTAATACAATTTAAAAAGACAGACAGACAGACAGAAAGGGAAAGAACTGTTAGAGGATAAGGAATTGAGAAATAATAAAGTCCAATATTTATATGTTTGCAACAAGCAGAGTTAGGGTCAGGGCCAGGGCCATGGTCAGGGTAAGTGTTAGAGTTAGAAAACCAATAATTGGCTTCTAAATGGCAGAGACATGATGAAAAGGGGAAGAAAAATACCTTCCCCATTGAACAGACCATAAGAGTCAGGAATCCAGAAGGAAATGTCCATATTTCACTTTTATTGGTAACCTATCCCCCACTGACTTTAGCAGTGACCTGCACATGTTGATACTTACATTCCATTCTCTGGTTTCAATGGGGTTTGTTCTTTCCATTTTTCTCCCCAAGCACATACGGACCTCATGGTTGACACTTGGCTCATCAGAACCCTAACGTTAGATGCTTGCCTGGTCCTACCCTGGGCACCATGTGAAGTTAAGTGACAAGAACACTCCATGAGGGAGATGTTGCCCTGCTGCCGGTGACCTGCAGAATTTTGTGTTCATGCACTGTTTGTGTGGGATGTTGTGCTGAACTGTGGAGCTTCTACCCACAAACGGTGGCTCTCTTGAAACTCCTAGGACCCCTTGGGAAATAGGAAGGGTGAGACTCTGAAGTTCCCCTCTGGTGTCAGAGAGGACTCAAGGAGTCACAGTTGTGAGTTCAGCTGCTTTCCTGGGTGGTCAGTGTGGATGCCTCACTGTCTTTGGTTATGGGACCATTAGAGTGTCACTGATCTAACTGGAGGTGGTGATGAGTTAGTGTGAGGGTCACCTCCTAAAAGAGGCATATCTGAGTCTCTATGGGCACATCCAAATGGGCATAGACAATATTTTATTGTTTTGATTTGCTTTTGGATACAACATTTAATTCTTCAGACGTAAAAACTTTCAAAGCAGTGGTTCACAACCAGGGGTGAATTTTGCTCCCAGGGGACTGTGGCAGTGAATGGTTGATAAGCTCAGCTGCTAACCTACAGGTCGGATGTTCAAGTCCACCCAGACGTCCCTCAGAAGAAAGGGCTGGCAATCTACTACTTAAAAAACCCGCCGATGACAACCCTGTGGAGCACCCCGTTCTACTCTGACACACTTGGGGCCACCACGAGTCAGAATCGACTTGGCGACAGATGATTTGTTTTATTTACTTATTTTGGTATTATTAAAAAAGAGTGGAATTAAAGTTGTGTGGAAATTCTTAATGGAAAATGCCAGAGAGGACACACAGCATAGAGGGCACTTGGGCTCTGCTGCTTACCTGTTGCTTGATCTTGGGCAAGCCTCTGAACCACCTTGACCCTCAGTTTCTTCTTCTGTAAACTAGGGCTAAGAAGAGTGAGTACCTGCTTCTTGGGAACATCAGGAGGATAGACACTTGTTCAGTGTTCACTCCTGATGTTAATACTCCTTCCTCACACACCTGCTCCACTGCGGCTGCCTGCATCCATGCTACTACTGACTGACTTGGGCAGGTGTGGTAGTTAAGGGTGTGTGTTAACGTGGCTGGGCCTGGTTTTGATTGGTTGGGCAGCTGGTGGTGGTTATTCCCCATGATGAGAGTGGCAATCAACTCCATGGTGAAATCTGCCAGGAGCAGCTGAATAGCTGTCTGAGGGGTGTGGTCTGCTTCCTGTATATAAGGAGAAGCTTTGGGAATGGTCTGCAGCTTTTTCTCATGCTGGAGCCTTGCATGTAGCCAAGTCATTATTCAGCAGCCTGCCATGTTCTGCCAGTCTTAAGACTCTTGATATATCTTTTTCCAACCTTTGATTTTGTCTGTTTTTGTCACTATCTCTAAGGTGTGTCTCTTGTAGGCAGCATATTGATGGGTTTTGTTTTCTTATCCAATCTGCAACTCTCTGTCTCTTGAGTGG